>NW_010331972.1:0-7168 GCF_000700745.2 Antrostomus carolinensis
GTGCCAGTGAGCAGAGGCCATTTGGGATGGAGACCTCCATGCCCCACGTCCCATTGCTGCTGGGGGGGAAGGCTGTGTGCTGGCAGGGGCTGGTGCTTCAGATCCTGTGCAGAGTCCTCCAGACTCTGCGCAATCCTGGTTTTTAATCCTGGCAGGGATCAGTCTGGTCAGCTAGCCAGACTTGTATTTTATAGGCCAGGGAACTTCATCAAGATTTCCAAAGAACAAACCAGGCAGCCAGCCGTGTGGAGATAGGGGGGCAGGGAAAGCAGGAGCCGAGCTGTGAACAGCGAGTTCAGCTTGTCGTAAACTGCAGCAGGTACCTGTGAGCCGTGCCGTGCACATCAGCGCTTTGTTTATCTGGTTGTTGCTAGCTGGAGGATTTCTGTTTGCAAACCAAGATCGTTAAGCAGTAATTAAAAATGCAGATTGGTCTGCCATATAGTAAAGGTAGGTTATTTTATTTGCATGCATTTGGAACCTGTTGCCATGCTCACCACTAAGACCAGCCATGTGTATATTATGGAAAGAGGAGGTCAAAGAGCCATATGCTGCCATGACCTTTTTTAACTTTCTTCCAAGTATTATATTTGCAGATGACAAGAACAAAAATAGATAATATCTTCAAAAAAACCCAAAGAAAGCCCATGTAGCTGCATACCTGTATTATGATGGCTACTAAATTCTGTCACAAGCCACCTTTAGCATCCTAAAGCAACATCCTCCTCACACTGTCCCCCCTTTGCTCATATGAATTTTACTCCCATCGTGTGAGTTTATCTTATAACAAACCCCAGAAAAGGGTTTCATTTCCAAGCTTCATCAATCATTGAACCACATAAAACTGAGGAGTATTTTCAGAGATCACCAGAAAGATATCTATATTTATGACATGTCATTCTTGAAACAAACGATCAACACATTTTCATGCAATTGTAGTAGTAGGAATAGAGATGCAAGGTAAAATAAAACCAGAATTATTTGGGAAACTATTTTAGCATCATGCATAAGTGATGAATAATAATCTCTGCTTCTGTAAGTCATTGGAAATATCCACAGATGTGACATAACCTTTATGCTAATTTTTAAGTGTCCCATACAAGAGCTTAACTTTGCACCAATTTAGAAATGTTGTCTTTCATTAACCAGAGTTGGACAGCTTCCCATCAGAGAAATATTTTCAAAAAATAACAGGGTTAGTGCTCAGAGAGTTCTACAGATCTATTTCTCATTTCAAAATAATGCAGTTTGTCAGAAAGAATATTTGGAGCATGTGTACACCTGTGGTTTTTTTATTCCACTCCTCACCTCAAGCCTTCAGGAAAATTTTCCAAGGACAGTTTTGACAGGGAAAGGAAACCAAGTGAAAGGAAAGGTTTCTGCAACTCTGGCTTCCCATGTTACACTGTTTGGAGACAGAAACCTTCTGAGCAGTTCTAAGACATATGCTTAGAGACTTAATTTAAATTATGTAGTAAGACTGAACGTGCATAAAGATTGAATACTTCTGTATATGATAATTAAATACTTCCTTGATATATATAAATAAATTACCTATTTTATTACAGAATTTCTGAGTAGATTACTTAGTTATTTAAAATCTACTTTCTTGAAATTCTCCATCCAGCTGACAAACTGTTTTCCTGACACTCAATATGCTGTGAACTCTGAGGTAACACAGAATTGCTGTCACATTTTCAGTAGGAAAAGATGTGCAGGAACAAACTCTTTTACAGAGTTCTCCTTGCTGCAGCACAGAGGACTAGGTCAGACCTGTGGTCAGCTCAGCCCCAGGAGTTTTGCTGTTGGTATTAGATTTTTCTTTCCTCTGGTTCCCTAGGGAGGCTCTGGGAGGAAGCATCCAGCAGGTACAGCTTTGAAAATCCCAGCACAGAGCTGAATTTCACCTAGGATAGGTTGACTTAGTAATATTGTCTTTAAAAAAATTGCACCACTTTAGAGCAGGCAATAGCCTGGCACCAGACGTGTTTGTTTGTTTGTGGTTTTGTTTGTTTTTATTTTTTTAAAAAAACCAACCTGTTTTCCAGGATTATTGAATTATAAATGCATATGGTGAAAACCTCTTCAACTTGATGCTTTGTTATAGTTAGTCAAATTATTTGTTATGACAAAATTGTCCAAAAAACCAGAGCCTTCCTTCTGTTCTTGGGTGCTTTTTCATAGTTTCTGGGACTACATTTATTATTATTATTAATTATTCAGTAGTTTGATCAAATAGTTTGAAACCTATGAACTGTCTGACACAAAATTATCCTGCCAAACAGCTGCTCCAGGTAGCATTCATTTCTAACCCCAGACTAGGTAGAGTTAACTTTTTAAAACAATAGACTAATGAATAACAAATTATAATTTTCAATAATGAATAGTAATTGTGTTTCCTCCTGTAAAAGGTTTGTCATTGCATTAGATAACCGTTCCCAGTGGTTAAAACAGACATTTATGCCTGTATGCCTAACTGATGCTACACCTAGCTACCTTCTCTATTTCCCCATAGGTCTGAGAGTTGTTGTTTAAGTTCCATTTTGCTTTGTCCTAAAGGTGGAAACGCAACATACACACCCCACAAATCCATTTAAACCTTGGAGCTGTGACAAAATAAATAGCCCAAAAAATTTTGATTTTTCTAGCCCCTCCAAGTCTGTTTTGTATTTGAACCTCTCTTTTACTGTAAAAGCCGAAGTGCTTGTCCTCCAGCAGAGCCTTGTTTTCCCTGCTCCCATTTTAAGTGGTCATTAAATTAATTGAGATGTCATCAGTATAAAGCTAGAACTCCTTTCAGGTTACCTGCCTTCCACTCCTTTCCTCTGGCCACCTTTGTAGTTTCATATTTACACATATTAAAAATGCATTTTCTCTTTTCTTTCTACCTGAGACTTATACAGAATCAGGAAAACTTTTAATCCTCATCAGAGATTTGAATTTCCATCCTGCTTTATGGACACCACATTTTCCAGTGAGTAGATTGACTGATGAAAAATTCCCGAGCAGTTATCACAGAATCCCAGAATGGTGGGGTTGGACTGACTGATGAAAAATTCCCGAGCAGTTACAGAATCCCAGAATCCCAGAATGGTGGGGTTGGAAGGGACCTCAAGAGATCATCCAGTCCAACCCCCCTGCCAAAGCAGGTTCCCTCCACCAGGATGCACAGGAAAGTGTCCAGGTTGTTTTGAACTTCTCCAGAGATGGAGACTCCACAACCTCTCTGGGCAGCCTATTCCAGCTCCATCACCCAATAACCATATACAGTTCCAATAATCATACATACAACATTCACTAATTTACCAGGTAGCAAATCATAAAGGGAGGGACCATTCCTTCCTTCTCCATTTCATTCAAGAACAGCAGACTTCAGTGTTGCTTATACAAGGTCCAAAAAATAAAAATACAGGCAGAAATACAAGAATAAATTACAGCCTTAAAAAAAAAGTCTATACTAGAACAGAAGCAAAGTCCCCAAATGTTTGCATGCCTGAAAGAGAGGTGGCAAGAAGAATGCTACTGTCATCCATTTGCTCTCTGCATCTCTCTTCAGACCTCTCTAGCAGATTTTTTATTCATGCCACCAGCTCCGGGTCATGGGTCATGTCTGCCTGTGTCACTCACGTGGATTCACACTATAGTTGATGCAAAACAAGGCAATGCATCGACTCTGCAATTAAACGTGGGAGCAGGTAAAAGAAGACTAAGTCTTACCACAGCTTTCTGAGAGACAAAGAGGCAAAGTGCTGAAGCAGAGAGGGGGGGAGACAAGGAAAGTCTTTTTGCCCACTCCCAGAGGGACATGCCATGTGAAGGACGGTTAGCACAAGCATAGTGGATCTTGCAATTTATTAATCAGTTATGATAAATGAGAGATAGGATAAATATCTCATATATGAGAATGACACAATGAGTTAAACCATGGGATAGGCTGTTGGGTCCAGGATAGATGTGAATCAGTGGTTCAGCCCAAGTCACTTTTCTCAGGGCCAGCACTGCATGTATGAATAGACAGAAAGCAGGAGCTAAGCACCACCCACAGTGCCTTTGGTTCCAGCTTTCAGATATCTTCACAGCTCTCAGCAAACATGGCACAAAGAATGATGATTCTTGGCCAGAAAAATTTAACCAGAGCTTTCCTTGGACTGTCCCTAGGACACTGAGGAGATACTTTCCTCAATACCTTATTCTGTCTCTCTTTCCTTAAAGCAAGGCAGGTCACATCTTTTCTCAAGCAGGAAGTCACAGTCTCTACAGCCAGCAGCCATCCTTTCTCCTCTCCCTCATAGGTACTCTCTGGAGACAACTTGGAGCAGCCATGAGGTTTAAAGGAAGTACGGTCCCTTAAGTAGACACTGCATTTTTATGGGTCAGAACCCTTTGGCACGCTGTTTTAAAGCTAGGTAAGCAAACAGATAAAAATCCCCTCTCAAAAATTATTCCCTACGCCACAGACAAACAGGCCCCAGCTCTGATTCATTTGCCCTACAGAGTAGAAAACTTTCCAACCTGAATTTGTCCCTGTAGGATATTCAGATGCAGTGGCTTACCATTATGAAGGGAGTAAGTGCCTTAAAGAGAACAAGTCCCAGCAAGTGATGGTTTCTAATAAATGCTATTTGATTTTTCCTTGAGAGTATTTCTTGGAAAATACTTTGCTTCTTTTGCTTCTAAGAAAAGTAATTTGCTAATGTTTGCCTGATCATAAAATTGATTTGACCTTCTACAAATAACCTGACATCACAGCGTGTTACTGAGCCTTTTGAAGTGCATTACATCGTTCATCCAGCAGAGCTTTCTCCTATTTATTCTGTATGGCCTCTTTGTATAACTGATGGAAACCTTTCCAAAGCTTTCATAAAAATAACTTCAAGCAACTGATAGAAAAAATAAAGATTTGAAATTCCAATGGAATATATAGTAACAAATTTCAATGGGCGTGGGGAGGAATAAGGGTCTTTAAACCAGTTCTACTTCTAATATTAAGTCTTGCAAAATCTGGCCTCTCTCCTCCCCAAGGTGGACAGCTGGTATAGAGCTCGTTACGTTCAGGTTTTTAAGTACAAGTAGCTGCAAGGTGCAGTATTTCATCTGTACATGTTATGTCTTTGGAGAAACATCATGTCATAATTCAAGAATGAACTGTACAAGTTAACTTAGCTCATACCTTGTTAATTTGGCAGGCATGTATGGGCTGATGAAGAAACCATCAGTTCTGATATGGGAAGAAGAGGAACCAGAAACATGCAGCTTACCCGAGAGAAAACCCTCTTATAAATGCAAGAAAGTTTTCAAGGCTCCAGGTAGGAACCACTTGTAGCAGTCAGGTATAATTGAATCTATTGTATCTCTCTGACAATGTCTAAATGAGGGGAAAAATGTCTTTAAAATGTTTTAGCTGAGAAGTTTTTTTTCCTTAACATGGTTTTTAAAACTTCGAAAACAAAGTCCGTGTTCATGTCCTGCTCCTCACCAGGGTCAGCCATAGACAGCTTAAAATATCTGTTCAAAGGTTTTAGATAGTATTCTGGTAAGCTCTCACTCTCCCAAGCTGGACTTGTAATTGAGACTACCTGGGTAGGACAGAGCCAACATGTGAAGAATCAGCTCTGCAAACCCCTCACTGTTCCAGGGACCACCTGAGCTCCCCACTCCTAGGATGGAGAAAAGGAAAACTCTGCAGCTCCCATCAACAAAATATAACTTAGTAGCTGGCAGCACTGGGCCTTTATCATGAGGCAGAATTTCTCCTCCTGGTTAGCTCTTCACGTGGAAGAGACTGCTGCCTTAGCATTCACCAAGAGAGGTTTGTCGCCAGGGCTAGCCATTTATAGGGAGGAAGACTAATTGAAGTGTGACTTTATTTATTTACATGTTATGTTCATTTATAGTCACTTATTTAAGTTATAAATTTGTTTGCCTTACAAACAATGTTAGTTGCATGTTAAGTCTCCCCTGCAGGACTTGTCACCATTTGAAGGTGTTCCTCAGGCTTGAAAGAGCCCCAACACAGGAAGCAAAGGCAGGTAGTGATAGAACAAGGGGAAATGGCTTTAAACTGGAAGAGGGGAGGTTTAGATTAGATATTAGGAAGAAATTCTTCACTGTGAGGGTGGTCAGACACTGGCCCGGGTTGCCCAAGGAAGTTGTGGCTGCCCCCTCCCTGGAAGTGTTTAAGGCCAGGTTGGATGAGGCTTTGAGCAACCTGGTTTAGTGGAAGGTGTCCCTGCTGCTGGCAGGGGGGTGGAAATGGATGATCTTTAAGGTCCCTTCCAATCCAAACCATTCTGTGATTCTAAGCAGACTCTGGCCTTGGGAAGGGGGTGACTCTGGCCTTGGGGAAGGGGGTGACTCTGGCTGCAGTCCCAATGCACTTCATTTTCTCAGTAGAGAGAAGAATGACAAAAAAGCTAAGCAGAGCAGGCAGCTAAGCTCTCCTTCATGAAAGGACAGAAAAAGTAGGCATCTTCTCCTCCTTTCCCAGGTGATATGTATTAGATGTGGAGTATATCACAGAAGTAGATGGGTAAATAACCAATAAATCCACCACCTAACTCCCTGAATCACCAGCTCTGCCATTACTCTCCACAAGCCCCTGCTCCAGATCCCAGACAGACAGCACTGAGGGGATCCAGTGTCCAAAGCCATCTGGCTAATCACTTGTTGCTGGCCACCATTATTTAGTTGGCACTTGAAGGGTACAGTGTTCACTCACACAGTTTGGAGGGAGCTCAGCTTGTGAGCAGCCCCTTCCCCACACAAGACCTTGTCCTGTCCCCACAGCCCATGCACAAAGGGCACTGGGGTAGGAGTGGGACAGGGGAGCAGTGCCTCTGGGTTATTTGCTCTGGGAATCCAAAGCCCATCCATGCTGTGGTGAAAATGCATGTATTTTTCAGACACAATGTTCTCTTTCAGTGTCAATTTAAGAGTTGAAAAAACAGGACTTTTCTGTTTGCAGCCCTCTGTGTTGCGGTCCTCTTTTGCCCACTGAATTGTGCCCTCACTTTCCTGAAGAAAAGAAGCCTGCAGCTCCTTGTGCCTCTGCTGAAGTCCAAGAACTGAGGGGTGAGTCAGCACGGTCACAGCTTAGTTACATGCATCTGGCAGAGCTAACCTGGGACAAGGAAGGGTGACCCTGTGTATTGGGTTTGCGTGGCAAGGT
>NW_010331973.1:0-920 GCF_000700745.2 Antrostomus carolinensis
ATTTGGCCTTGTTGAACTTCATGAGGTTCATGAAGTTCATGAAGAAACATTCCCTCTGCCGAGAGGCACGTCCTGCTCATTGAACACAATTTGGCAGCTGACAGCAAATCCGGGAGGTTTTGGCTTTGCTGATGTGAGCAGGTGAAGGCGGTGGGGATGGTCCTACCAGAGTAATTGAGTGGTCTGCTCCTCAACAGAATTTTGCTGTTTTCAGGCCTGCCAGAGTCAGGACCAAGCTCTCTGGTATCATTCCTCCAGGCTTAGGTGATGCCTTTATCGTGTGTTCAAACAATTTGGGATCTTGAATCACAGGTCCCTAGAGGTTTGAACAATCAGCAGAGGTGGCACTTGTCCCCGCTCTCTGAAGCCATGCAGACCTGGAAGGTAGTTCAAGCTGTGGTCTGTGATCCCGACTGCTCATACACGGAGTTCAAAAGAAATCCAACCGGTAAAACCCACCATGTAGAAAAGAAAACTGGAGCAGCAGAGGATTCCAGACTCGGGAGGAATAAGAAAATTGACATGCTAACGAGGACACTGTCTCATCTGCCAGTGGTGAGGTGGTGGTGAGGGAGAGCTGGAGCGTTCCCCACAGATACAGGGAGAAGTCCCGTATTGTGCTTGGAAGGCTGTAGACATATCCTTAAAATTCAGTTTATTCTTTATCACAGAATCACAGAATCACAGAATGTTGGTGATTGGAAGGGACCTCGAAAGATCATCCAGTCCAATCCCCCTGCCAGAGCAGGAACCTAAATGAGATCACACAGGAAGGCGTCCAGGCGGGTTTTGAATGTCTCCAGAGAAGGAGACTCCACCCCCTCCCTGGGCAGCCTGTCCCAGGGCTCTGTCACCCTCACCGTAAAGAAGTTTCTTCTCTTGTTCAAGGTGAACCTCCTGTGTTCCAGCTCACACCCATT
>NW_010331974.1:0-3510 GCF_000700745.2 Antrostomus carolinensis
CAGGTGCTGTGAGGGTGACCAGCCTCAGCCAAGTGCGCAGCACGTCTGAGGCCAGGCCAGGAGGTCAGCAGCGCAGGGAGGTATGAGCCCAGGGACCTGCTACCCTCAACACAGCTTGGGCAAGGACTGAGGCTGAGGACCTCAGCTCCAGCACTCCTGAACAAAAGCAGGGCAGGACCCGGCTTCCCGGTCGGGACCCAGGTAACAGCCGAGCCCTGTCAGCCCAGACCTGGGGCACAGGCAGATACACCCTGCAGCAGGGCAGGTGCACGCAGGGCCCTGGCAGGTAGAACTTGTGAACATTCCCGTGTTGCACTGGCACCTGGGACTGGGTGGTGAAGGTGGCTGGCACAGACTTGTCTCTGTTTGTTCAGACCTGCGTGTAGTCGTTTATGCAAAGAAATCCAAAGTGCCTCATGTCAGTAAGGCTATGGCTTTGGCTGTAATTTCACCAAGGTAGGTAACTGCAAGTGTTTGGGGTTTTTTGGTACAACACATTTGTCAAATGAGAACAGTTCAAAAGCCGTAATCTTTAGAAGCAGTGAAACTAATGATTTTCCTATTCCGGATATGTGAGGAGGACAGCAATTAATTATATCTAGTATTTACATAGTATCATTCAGCCAAATTACAAGGAGAGATATCATTATTATTTACATAATCTAGAGGAGGAAAACAGGTCTCAGAGAGGTCAAACGAGGTGAGCCAGCATGTGTGAGGTCAGTCATCTAAGAATTAGTATTTGGCACATGAAAGCAGATTTCCCCCCCGCCCCCCACCCAAGGTACTGAACATCCACAGCTTGCTTTGAAATTACTAGAAACTCAAGCATTTCTGAAAATCAGTCTGTATTTGTGACCCACTTGTAGTTCTAAATAGACATGTAACTTCTGGTGCAGCAGTTTGAGCTAAGCAACTTGCATACAAAGAATTCACACCTAGTAGCTCTTATGGAAAGAAAACTCTGATCCATGATTGAAATTCCTTTTTACATCAAATTTTATTGTAAAGCATCTGGTTATCTGGGAGTGGCAGGATGAGAGCAGTAGCTTTGCTCTATCTCTCTATTTGAATCTGCCAGTTTCCTCTAGTTGCCTTGCTGATGGCTTTTTTTCTGATTTTAGTGCTAGGTTTGCTCACAGCTGCAAAAAAAAAGCTGGCTGTGGGGTCTGTGCAGCACAGCTTTGCTGAGGCAAAGCTTCCTAACCCTCTGACATGTCATTCTCATTTGGCTCATCTCTTGCTAGTGAGAAACACACTCCACACTTGGGGCTGAGACTCCACACAAGCCCCAGGAAGAAGCCTACGCACTTGGGTTCCCAGGGGCTGGATGAAGCAAATTGCACCATTTCTCATCTCTCAAGAGTGCCCAGCTGTAACCAGCACCCCCGCTGCACCTCCAACCCACTTCTAGGTGAGTCAAAATCCCGGAATACCAATTGCCGAGTGGAAGGAAGCAATGAATTTCCTTCACACATCACAGTTGGGACCAGAGTCTGAAAACTTTTGGGAACACCCTCTAGATGGACATTAGCCTGGAACTGTAGCGTTCCCAAAGATTTGAGGAACCCCTCTGACCCCTCAACCAAGGTGCATTGCTGATTACCCATTTCTAACACAAGTACTAAGCCACTAGTTCCCAAGACAGTTCTCAATTGGACCAAATAACTTTTGTCAAATCTGATGTTCAGTATTGCTTTTACTCACAGTTAAGGGTTCCTGTAGTAGCTCCATAACTCTGTAGCTATAGCTAGCTGCCTTTACTGTAGGATCTTGTAAGAAAGGACATAGGCCTCTGTTGATACAGCTCCAAGATAAACAGCTAATCAGGCTCACTTCTTTGGCTGGGTAGAGCATGCCTAAGATTCTTCCTTTCCTCCCCTACACCCCAGGGTAATGGCAAAATTTTGCAGAGAAGCCTGCATGGCACAGTATGAACTAGATCTGCTGTAGAATAGAGTTTATTAGTGCAGCTTGCCCATCTCTTTCAAATATCACAGTTGTCTTCACATTTTGAAAAGCAATTAAATCAACAGCACGTAACATATTACAGCTGTAGTAAATATTTCCCTTGGCCACGGCAAACAGCCTTGGGAACTCTAAATTGCAAACAACAGCCCCTCCTCCTGTTTGCAACAGGGATGCACACTGAAGTTCAACCCAGCAAAAGTTACGTTCTCACTAGTTTTTGTTTGTCCTTTGTAAAACACCTGGGGAGCCACAACCTCCAGACTATTGAGTTTAGAAAAATTAAGTCCCGTGAGCAAACTGAGGGTTTTTTTATTCTGGAATTTATTAAAAGCATAAATTCTAGTAGAAAAAATTATTAATAATGGATTGCTGAGAGGGTTGCACACCCCGCATAGTATTCATTTCTCATTACAGGTTTGTCTGCTTAATCCCACGCACTGATGTTCATTAGCTAAATGAATACAACCACAGCAAGAACAGAATGAATTTGCAGGGTTGTTAGTTGGCATAACTTCAGGGACTGTTAACAAGCCTTCATTATTTATATACGAGTTGTCAGTCATAGCCCTGTATGTGATTTATAGGAGAGAGAAGTGCTATCAGCATCTTGCAAATAAAGAGGTAGAAGCAAGAAGCGTAGGGCTTGTCTGAGGCCACTGTGGAGCCAGCAACCGAAAATATGACAGCTCCAGGCTTGTATTTATGAATGTGAATTGGCTGATGCCATGGATCTTGTCTTACTGGTCGCAACTTTTGCAGAGTGCTTTAGTTCACAAACAGATCCTTTATTTGAAAATAACTTTTCAAGAATGATGTGCTCTCACAGCCTGTGTTACATTTAAACTGGATGTCGTCATAGAAATATGCCATGTGTCACATTGTGTTATCCCTGTGCTCTTTGATCAGTTCTTCCTTCTCACAATTAAATGTATTGCAGCAGATTCCCAATTTTGATTGGATTTGTTCATTACTTGCTGGGGCATTGGAGGAATTGGACTGTGAGGAACAGTGATTTGTTTGGGGAAGGCAAGCACCACACCTAGATGTTCCCTCTTACACCTCAGAGCCATACCAAGCCTTAAGGTGTGGGCAGGTGCTGAATTCTCATCATCGACGCTGCACTTTGTGCTTAGGGCTGAATCAGGGCAGTGCTTGGATTTCAGATTTCGGGAATCTTGAGCTGCTGTTAGGACATCAGAAAATCCAAACCACTGTAATTTCTACAGCCTTCATAAACCCCGTGATCTTATTTTAAATGTTTCTGTAATATCAGTGTAAATTTTTGAACAAGTTTGAACAAGTTGTATCCTAAAAATTTTTGAGTGAAATTCCATGGACTGGTAAGGTCACAAAGTACCACTCAAAAGATGTTTGTGCTCTGTACGACTTTGAGTATCGTGCCCATAAGACCAGCTCCTTCTCTGGCTTTGAGCAGCAGACACAAAACAGCACCCAGGGAGCGCCCGGTGCCCGGCTGGCAGGGAGGGCAGGGAGGGGAGGGCAGTGCTGGGGGCCTGGCAGTGCTGGCAGGGGCGGGAG
>NW_010331975.1:0-5677 GCF_000700745.2 Antrostomus carolinensis
CAGCCGTGCAGAGGGGCTCTCTGTGCCCGGCCAGCACAGCCTGTCCCGCACGGCTCCCAGGGGCACACTGACCCCCACCCCACCAGACACCTTCCCTGCTCCCCCTCATGAGCTGGGTGTTTGGCTTCTGCCAAAAGAAGGGCAGTGAGAAGGCTGCCAGCAAGGCAGGGGCAGTGGAGACAGGGTCCTTGCAGGTGTGCAGACCTCCATTCATCCTCGCCTTCGGGTGCACATGCCCTCTGTGATGTGCCACAGGAAGACACCACACCAGCACTCACACAAACACTCCTACAGGGACACCAGGCTTGGCTGCCAGACAGCAAACTGCAGCTTACCTGTGTAGTCAGGGTCTGATACTAAGATTAGAGAGAGGATGGATCTTGTCATACCTGAACCTGGTTGTCCTTAGGTTCATGTTGAGGTGCAGAGTAGCACCTTAGAGTAAGGGGCAGCTTGAGGAACCATGTGGCTGCTTTTCTTTCCCTTCTTCAGGGTTTAAGGCTTGATGTTAGTGATCAGCTTAGGATCCCTCCCAGAAAGGTTTCTAGTACTGGTATGTCTAGGTGGAAGCTTGTATGTCATGTGAGCCCACAGTACCTGATAGCTTTTCAAAAGTATAAATTGCCGGGGACAGCCCAAACCCCCCATATCAGTACCTGTTGCACAAACACTTCCACTCCAGATGTCCACGGTAAGAAAAAAATCAAATATTTCCTGTCCTTGCAATCCCTAACATTCTGTCATTCTGTGTGAAAAGTCATTTATTAAAAAAAAAAAAAAGAAGAGCTGGGTGCTGTGTGTGGGGTGAGCCCAGTGGAGGGCAGCCAGGATGCCTGGGAGGCTGAGAGCTGGGCTTGCTCTGGGTGGAGAGGTGGTGCTGAAGGGTGGAGGAGATCCACTCACTGTTTTCAGCTACCTAATGAGTGGTTATGAAAAGATAGAGCCAGACTCTCCTTGGAGTTGCAAAATGAAAGACAAAGGGCAATGGACACAAGTTGCCCCAAGGGAAATCCTGTTTAGGTGTGAGGCAAAGCACCCTCACGTGGGGGTGCTGAGACGCTGGCACAAGTGACTGGGTGAGGCCCTGAGCCATGTAACAGCTCTGATGCTGACTGGACTGGTGGCCTCCAGAGGTCCTTGCCCACCCAAATTACTCTGAAATGGGATTCATCCAAATCTAAACACTTCTCAGCTGAGACTGCATCTGGCGAACTGGAGAAGAGCAGCACTAGAAGCAAAGGCTGGCTTGTGTCCAGCTTACTGCCCTCTGGGACCAGCCCCCAGGTTGTGGTTAGCTCGTCTGCTCCCCAGCTGGCCAACCCACAGCCTGTATTGGTTCCGAGTGTTATTCTGTCTCAGATGCATGACTTTCCCTTTGCCCTTTGCACTTTCCCTTTGATAAAAGCTTAAGAAAGCCTTGTTTTAGGAGGAAATACAACAGGATTTTATCAAAACCTCAGCCTTTGTCTAAGGTCTTACAGCTGCATGATGACAAGATTACGTTAACACGCTTGATTTCCTGGGCTGATTTGTTTCATCAGAACTACCTGCTCATCTCTAAGGGAGACTTGTGCAGGGCAGGCTGGAAAAGTGAGTCCTCATGGCTTTGTGTTGTTTTTTACCACATGAATGGCTCACCTGTGAAGAGAGGAGGTCATCTCTTCAAAGGTTTGCTTCATATTAAAGATTTAATAGCAAGAAATGGGCAAAGGGATTTCTTTGCAAATACATGTTTTCAGATGATAGTGTCACATAGTTGTATATTCCAAACCAAGGCCTTGCTTAGTTTTTTTTCCTGGCATGCAATAAGTAACTGGGACTTGTCATTAGCGGATGAATGGTTTAGGCCAGTTGTAACACTTAATTGAGCAGTGATGGGACAGGGGATGAAAATGTCTCTGAGGATTCATATGTGTCTCACCCAGAACCAAACATCTCCTATAATACAGCAGCGAAAAAGACCTTGTCCTGCATCTCTTCCTGGCTGCAGCAGTGCACCAGCCTCACCCTAGTCCCCAGTTTACCCGTGGGAGGGCTGGGCATTGGCAGAGCTAGGTCTTATCTTTATCTTTCCTTACAAGGAGGAAAACATGAGCAACCTGTGTATGGCATCACTGAGCAACAAGGATTGCAATCCATACAAAGCCCTATGTTGGCATCCGTGTGACACTCAACCTTCATTTTCTGCAGCTTTTTATTTGGACATCTGCCAGTCTTGTGGAGAATGCTGAAGAAACAGGAGTTTATGCATGATCTCCTCCTGCAGTGGTAAGTTGAGACGTATCAGTAACATCAAATGGGGTAGCCCTGCAGCACAAATTACAAAATCAAGGCACAGAGGCCCCGAATTACATATTTAGCATCATTCAGAAGGTTGGTAGAAGAGCTAGAGAGTGAGCATTGATTTTTCTCTTGATGGCTTTGGTCACTGGAGACTGCAGTAGTTCCCAGTACGTGCTGCTTTGGTCCTTTGAGGTTATTAGGTCTAACTGTTATATGTTGGTGGTTTATACCATAATTCTCTTTTTTTTTTTTTTTTTTTCTTCCCTCCCCCTTTTCTTGTAGGGCAGAGAAATACGGACCTATTGTACGGCTTAATGCCTTTCACAGAGTCTCAGTATTGGTTCTGAGTCCTGAAGGAGTGAAGGTACTGCAAAACAAAGCTGAACCAACAGTGGGGATCAGCCTGTCTCTCCAGAAAGAGAGGTGGTGCCTGATGTTCAGGACAGCGCGGTGCAGCAAGTCTGTGCCTGCGGAGAGTGCTGCTCTGGCTGGGTTAGGATGATGAGGTGCTCTGCTCTCTGAGCTGTCCTGATTTATGTTCTTCATTGATCAGTTGATTTGTTTTGTTACCTTTATTTAAAGAGCAGATAGAGCAAACATCCACCATTTCTGAAAAGCAGATTCTTGGTAAGAGTTTAGTATATCAAATGAAAAAGACAAGGGACTGAATTTCTTCCTCAAAATCTTTGCAGTAACCACAAAGTGAGATTTCGGGTCTTTGGGCAAAAAGTGCTAGAGGTACATAAAAGAAGCCAGCAGCACGGGAACTGGGGAATCAGGGCACACCAGATTATTTATCTAGTCTTCAGACTATTGCTACAGGGGGAAAAGAGTATGTTAGCGGCTTTTTATGTTTTTGTCTGAGAAACGAGTTGCACTCAGTATTCACTGACCTGAGATTTGCTTTTAGGAGTTCTTGATGTCACCACAGTACCCAAAGGATCGGCTGGTGTATAGTCGTATCTTCAACATATTTGGTGAGAGGTAGGTGAAACCCATCTGAAGTCCTTGTGATCTGAAAATAAGTGAAAGATTAATAACATCACAGGCCTGACACTTATGTTGACTCAGACCATTTACCTTAGTGTGGGGATTAACGAATAATTCTAGACGTGTGTAAGCAGCATGTACCTATTAAAGTACGTGTCAAGTCAAATGTCTTCACAGTCAGGGAGGAGCTTATCTTGGATTTTTTTTTTGACATTGATTGTATTTTTTTTTCCCTTGTGGATATTCAGTTAGTCTCAGAATAGTTTGCTCAAGACCATCATCAAACTTCTCACTTAGATTTTAGAGCACGGAATTATTCCTTAATGCTCCTAAGTTTCCAGCTCTTAAGTTCAATAACAAAAAAGGGGATTTATCTCTGTTAGCCTGAAGCCTTTAAAAATATAATAATCTAGTTATTGTGTTAATTTGCATAACAGCTGTAATGAACCAGCATCTTAGTGGACTCAGCAGTCCACACCTATCAGACAAAACATATCTCCAGTTCAGTCGTTGTCCACAGTGATGCAATGACTGTTTACTCAAAGCAGAACGATTCTCCCTACCCGTGGGGAAAAAATATGAGACAGTAGATGTGGAAGAGTTACCTTTGTGACTGTGCAAGGTTTGATTGGCCCCCTTGCTGAAAACTGTTCCTTTCCTTGTTTTCCTAAATGCTAGGTTTCTAGGGAACGGCTTGGTAACTGATTGCAACCATGAGCATTGGCACAAGCAGCGGAAGATCATGGATCCAGCTTTCAGCCGAACGTAAGGCAAACATCTCTGGGGTGATCTAGCTGTTATTTCTGCTGTATCTTCGTAATTTTCCCTGTCATTGATCCATTATTTGATATTTAGAAAGAGAAAAAGCCCATTTAGTGCCAAAGACCACATTTTACTTAAGAGTCCAGTGCACCATTTCCAGGACAAGTATAATTTGACCAGACTTGCCATGAGGCAGGGACACCCTTATGAGCTCAGTCATGGCAGAAAGGGTTGTGTATCCAGGAGTGTGGTGGTGGCTGCCTTATCCTGTCGGAAAACAAACCTCAGGGATTTGACGTGGACAAGCCTCATCGTTCACCTGAGTGATTCCCTGTGGGAGATACGGTGTGATTGATAAGGAGGGGGTTGGTCTGGTTTGCTTGTGTGTGCCTCGATGCATTGTGTTTAGGGTCTGAAGAGAAAGAAAGTCCTTGTGCCTCGGTGTGCACAGGCCAAAGCCTTTTGCCATGACAGCTGTTGTTTACATGGCAGGACAGAGCATGGCTGCTGTAAGAAGAATTCAACTAATTTTATTTGTTCATTTTTTAAAGTATTAAGGCAAATACATTATAAACTTTTTTTAAAAAATCTTCACAATTATCTGTGGAAAATAACGAAGGTAATTTTGCCTGAGCAAAGATGTCCTCTCCAGAGTCCCCAACACTCGTTTTTATTGATTGTTCAGCTACCTGATTGGTCTGATGGATACTTTTAATGAAAAAGCAGAGGAGCTGATGGAGAAGCTAGAGGAAAAGGCAGATGGAAAAAAAGAGTTTAGCATGCTGACGATGATGAACCGGGTGACTATGGATATCATTGCAAAGGTACCAGCTATCCGCTTGCTTGTTTCCTCTGCAACTGGCAGGAAGGAATGGAAGTAACAGGTACCAGCAGCAGGATAGGATCCGGAGCTGGAGCCAGGGAACAAGACCTTTACCCAGCAGTGCCAGAATTGCTGAAGGACTAATTGTGCCGCTTCCATTCGGGCTGAGCCATAGCAAGGGACAGTTAGGAAAGGGTCTGCACAGCCTAGGTGTGGCCTGAAGGATGGGGACCCTTTGCAAAAGCCCTTGCAGCCTCATACTTTCCACCCCTTTGTGCCAAAAGGGACACACCAGTGTTTGCTCACCTGTGGATGTTGTATTATTACCATTGAATGTCAGCATGAAGTCTGCATTATACTGGCTTTTCCCTTCTCTCTGCAAAGAGTTTAGGATGAATGGAGAGTCATAGCAAATTATTAATCCCTCCAAATGCAGAGGAAGCATAATGTAGATCTTGCCCTTCCCTCGCAGCCTCCTGCAAGGCAGGATGTATCCTGAGGTATTTTTAGGGGAAAAGACAGCGGTGTGAGGCTGTCCTGCTCTTTCACCCCAACCCCAGGGAGCCAGGAGGATGCAGCGAGTTGCTGCCTGTTTCTCTCCTGCTCCTCAGGTAGCCTTTGGCTTGGAATTAAATGCGCTGAGTGATGACCAGACACCTTTGCCGCATGCTGTGACCATGGTTTTGGATGGAATGACCAAGACGCGCATCCCCCTCACACGGGTCTGTATGCACCTTGCTTCAGTCATCTTTCCTTGCATCCACCTGGAGCCCCTGCTCCTGCGTGAGTGGGCTGGAGCTATGCAAAGTCCATGTACAA
>NW_010331975.1:5693-16133 GCF_000700745.2 Antrostomus carolinensis
TCTTTCCCTCCAATGTCCATGGAGATAAAATTCATTAGTGCTTCAAAACACTTACAAAATTAACGTTAATGTTTAATGATTCCTTTCTGTCTTTCTGCCTTCTCTTTCCCCATTCATGTGTTGTCTTCTCATACGGTTTTATACTTTCACACTTATCACTGCAAAAATTGAGATTTTTGCCATTTGTCCAAGAAGGATGGCAGCCTTCACTCAAGATGGAAGAAATTTGAACTTTCTCACCATAAAAAAGTTACATTTTTGACCAAAATTCATATATTGGGAAGTTATGGATGTAATCTGAAATATTTACATTAAATATCATTCCACAGTTTCTCATGAAAATTTAGTTTAGGCTTTTTGAGTCCCATTTTCTTTTTTTGGGCCTTGAGGTGAGTTTCTGTATTGCATGCTGCAGTTTCTCTCTGTAAAGAGTTGAGGAATTTTGCTCATGGTGCTCAAAACATCAGTGCTGACAAGGGAGGACATCAGTCCAAACCCTTCACCTTGGGGACATTCACTTTTTTCCATGGAGAACAGATGTTCTTGTGACAAATGTCATTTAGCAGAAAACAAGGTGCTCACTTGAAAAATAACACTTGGCAGTATCTTTTACCAGCAAAAGGAATAAAGTGACTAAAGAAATTCTGTATTCAGTATGTGCCAGGGGAACAGAAGCTGGTAAAGGAGGTCAAGGAGAGCGTGAGGCTGCTGCGGCGTGTGGGGAAGGAGTGCATTGACCAGAGGAGAGAAGCCATCCGGAATGGGAAGGAAGCCACGCTGGATATTCTCACGCAGATACTGAAAGGAGATGGTAGGGGACACATTGCTGTTGGAGTTAATTCATCTGTGGCATGTTTTGCCATGAGATTTTGGGGATCTGAACTTTCATCCTCTGATGTCTTCAGGAGGGTTTTGTCACGCTGAAGACAGTGAGAGTTCCTCTCTAAATTCTCCATTCCTTTGTGTTGGATCAAATGTAAATCAGATGTAAAAAAAGTCACCACTGAACTGCCTGCTCAGCATCCCCTCCCGATGCCACTTCAGACAACATGTGCAAAACAGGACAGAACATTCTGTCTGTTCCAGTTGAGGCACGGGGACATTTTCTAATCTTGTTTGCTTTTCTCTCTTGACAGCCCTGGAGGAAACTAGAGATGATGAAAACATTCTGGATAACTTTATCACTTTCTTTGTTGCAGGTTGGTAGCTATTTTAATGTTTGGATATGTCATGTGGGAAGCCGTACTCATTTTTGGGCTATCTTTAGGTGTTCAGTGTCCTTGTTCATTCTGTGTGATGCTGCTGTAACCAGGAGTCACTTGGTTGTAAGACAGCAGTATTACACTTGGCATAGGACCAGCTGGACAAGGTCTGAAGACAGCTCTTGGTTTTCTCATAGGCAAATGATAAGTTGTCCTCCTTCAGTCATATCAGCACAGCAAATAGTGCCAGGCCAGTGGTTTCCAAACCGTGGTGCAGAGGGCAGCACTGCCCACTGGGGTGCAAGACTATTCCCCATGGGGTTCTGGCCCTTCCTCCCAGGTCCTGCTATACCCCACTGAAAGCATCTTCAACGTATCCCACATGTGTTTATGTCACCTCACACACACAATTAAATGCCATTCTTGCCTTAAGAGCACTGGTCAACAGTTGGTAGAAGAGGGCACTGTCAAGCCTGTCAGGAAAAACAGGTGGAGATGTTACATGAGGTAAACTGTAGAAAGATTGGTCTTGCAAGTCAGTAGGATGTAGGTTCCTAAGAAAGCAAGGTCAAAACAGTGTTCTTGTGCAAGAAAGATGTTACTGCCCCAAATAAACAAGTACATCTTTGCAGAAGTCTGTTTTCTGTAATGCTTCAACATAATGCATAGGCCTATCTGAAAAAATGAAAACTGTCCACATAAAGCAGCCATTTCAAAGGAAGATGGTTAGAAGCTCTGTTTTCCCTCAAAACCAGTAAATCCTTGCTTCTTGGCAGAGCTGTGTCCCCCATAATATGACAAGGCAAATATTGAACCTCGCTGGTCCTCCTGTTGGGGAGCTCATACCCAGAAGTTGCTGTATGCAGCCACTGCAGGTTTCTGTTGAGCAAGATAGCGCATATCTTTACCAGTTATGTCTTGTTCTTGTTGTTCTTGAAAGCTCCTTATGTAGAATTTACGTCCCTTTTAGTGTATCCTTTAATTTCTAGCATACTTGAAATTAAACATTTGGGGCCTGATGTTTAAAGTTTCCTGTTCACAATCACACTAGTAGGCAATCTTTGTATCATATTATTATTTTCTGCTAACCTTTAAACCATTTTTTTGGTGTCATTAGGTCACGAAACCACTGCCAATCAGTTGTCATTTACAGTAATGGCACTGGCACAGCATCCTGAAATACTGGAAAGGTAGGTGAACTCCAGTTTGCAAACGCAACTTGCTGTTAATTTCAAGATAAACTTAATTATAAGGATTATTAAAAAGCTAGGATCAATTCCCAATAAATTCTAGCCTCCCTTCCAAAATAAACAGTTTCATAGTCCTGACATATTTTAAATTTTAAAAAAGCTTAAGATGAATGAATCACTTTTCAAAACCTTTATACAAAGCTGGTCCCGCGTCCTGCCTGATTCAGCTGCACTGTAGGCACATTGCTCCATCCTGGTAGGAGGCACAAGTTCAGGCAGGCTGGCTGGGAATCAGTCGGCATTTTGCCTGAGGGTGGGAGTCAAAGTCCAACTCAATGTCTGGAAAGTAAAAAGTGTAGTTTGTCAACTTGCCGAGCAAGTAATGAGTGTCTGCAACTAACACTTTTTAAATTTAACTGCAGGGTTCAGGCTGAAGTGGATGAAGTTCTTGGTGCCAAGAAAGACATTAACTATGAGGATCTTGGCAAACTCGCGTACTTATCGCAGGTACTGTAGGAGTGAGGTAAAATACCAGCCAGTCAGAACTGTTTGGTAGCACTCTTGTCATATCATGGGACTGCCAAGAGGAGGCCCACACTTCTAAAATCTTAAGAGCCATGCCAGTATTTGGTCCTGACTGTGTTTGTCCCCAGAGGGTCAGCAAGCAGGTACCATGAGCCATTTGCAGCAGCCCAGCTGTTTTGAGAAGGATCCTCATCAAATTTCTTTCAAAAATCCCATTATTCTTTCACTGCTTTCTTTAATTATTACCAAGCTGGGAGCTAGAGCAGAGTTGCCTAGTCCCTGCCTGTTTGAGCTGAAACCAGAGCTGAGAATTAAGAAGGATTTGCAACTTTAAGGCCAACCTGTTCTTGAGTCCCAGGTGCTTCCCAAGCTTACAACTCTATTTTTGTTTGATTATTGTTAAAGCATTTCTAGCTATTTTCTCTCCACATGCCATAAACTGAGTGGGATTTGAGGACATACAAAAATTATGGTTATTTTTTGCAATTTCAGTTCCTTATTATTCAGTCTTGAAACCCTCTTCGGTCACTAGTGGGCGGGGGGGTGGGAGGAGGAAGTTTGGTCCTAAAAGAGGTCTTATATATAGAAATGCTGGTTGGTAATGAACTGCAAAGCCAGGGTTTAGCTACTCACCAGCCATTTGTATTATGTTTCCTTTTTTACGAGATGGGAGATACCAGCAGCCCTCAGGAGACGCTGAATCACAGTCCTGGCAGCTATCCTCCTCCTTAAATTCCCTGTGATTTTTAGTAATCTGCCATGATTGCTCTTCTCTTAAATTGCCCTGTGAAGGTGTGTAATGGTGTTTTACCATTTGCCATATCCCATTCCACTGTGCTTTGACAGCAAATAGATTTCAAAGGTGTATTTCTCATAAGGAAAAGGCTTCTCTGTGTGATTACAGAAATCAGCAGGTTTCCTTAGGCTTCTTCAAACACCATCACAATTGTACCACTCCAATTAGGACGAGGTATCTAAGCCTTTCAGTTTAAGACAGATCACATGAGAGCCTCTCAAAGCAGATTGTTTATTTAACAAAACAAACTTGGATCCGTACAAGCGAAATCACAGTCACCCTTGGTCAGAGCCAGTCCATCATGGAGTATCAGAGACCATGGGACTTCTCTCCTGTTGCTCAGACAATTCTGAATCCTTTTGTCCACGCTTCTTTTTCATGAATCCACTTGTGCATACATGCCATTAATTGCATTTGCAATGCGATGTTAATGTGCACTGTTAATTAGGTTTCACTTTGATGAAATAAGCCATTCTTACAGCTCACTGCCACCAAAAGAAATGCTCTCATGCTATTTTTTTCTCACTGTTGCCTATTAATTTTCCTTGGCCAGTTTGTTTTTTGTCATTTTGGTGCTCTGACCTAGCTCAGCTTCCCAAGCAGCAGAAGCAGAACAAAGGCAGGAGTGGGAGTGCAGTGCTGGGAGTGGGAGGGAGGTGGGAGCAGCCACCCATCCTCGAGGCAGCCAGCACCGAGAATAGCTCATCAGGGGCATGAAACTTCACTCTTGGATATGCCCTTTGAATTTGCTTCCCAGTATTTTTTCATGTGGTTATTGACCTGACTCGAGGTGTTAGATTTGTTCAATTCACGGTATCTCTTCTGGGTTTTGCTGCTTTTTTTCTGTATTTTACCCGTTCTAAGAAAGAACCAGGCCTGAAGGAGCTGACTTAGCCATATATTTTGCCCACAGAAGTCCAAGGCAGATACACCAGCATCTGTTCCGCGAGTCAGAAGCTCCCATTAGCCAAAGCAAAAGGCCATAGGGAGGTAATTAATTTTATTTCTGCTTCCTACACTGTATTAATTAACAGATCTTTTGTACTTTCACTGACACAGGTTTTGAAGGAATCGCTGCGGCTGTACCCACCCATCCCGGGGACGGTGCGCCGGTTAGAGAAGGAGCATGTCATCAACAACATCAGAATTCCTGCAGACACGATGCTCATTGTGAGTCCCACCCACCAGTCAATCCAAATGTAATGGATCTGTGTATCAGAGTGCTAAAATCCTCCCTGGGCATATTTCTACTGGCTTCTCTGAAATTTTGGCCAAAGTTGGGGTATGAACTGGGACTCTAGATTGTTTTTTGCCTGGGGAGTGGAAGGCAGTTACGGTTTTGTACCTGTGACAACAAAAGTGGCATTTTCAGTCTGCTGCTCCTGATTAACGCAAACAAACTCTTTCTTGACAGTTCAGCACTTACATAATGGGAAGGATGGAAAAGTATTTCAAGGATCCACTCACTTTCAATCCAGACCGATTTAGCAAAGATGCACCTAGGTGAGTTTCTTTTTACTCTCAGGTTATTAAATATGTAACAAGGCACCATTACAAGGAGAGATTTCAAGGGGAAGAAAGTAGAATAAAACTATTTTTCCATTGCAGTATGGGTAATGCTAAAGCCTTATCCAAATGCAAATAAAGAACAATAATGTGAAGCTTCTGTTCAGAAGTTCTTCATACCACACAATACCTTACAAAAAAAGACCAATACTAATGTTATGTAATGTTTATATTGAGGTAAAAAATCAAGGTTTGGGTCAAAACCAGGTTGAATATTTGCCTTAATGCAATACAGACATTTAGTGTGTGGCAGCTCTGGTTCAGGGTTCTTGAAGTGTCTCTTAATTAGAGAGAGAAGAGGGGCAGGAGATGCTGTTCAGCTCTGCAGGCTGTCAGCCGAAGCCTGATCAGTAGGAGGGATTGCAATAGGAGAGACCACTGACCTAAACAGCTGCTGCTCATCCCTGCGTCTAACTACTTCATGAGTTGGGGGTTGGACTTCAGCCTAGAGTTAGTCTGGTCTCCTGAACCAAATGCCCCATTGTTCACATGGTTCAGAGCTGTCCAAAGAAGCAATAATGTGGTGGATTGTTAGGTCAGCTTGACAGGCTACAGAGCATTTGGAGTATGCCTGACATTCGGCTTTGAAGTAAGGTTTGCACACATTAAAACAGCTCTGTGAGCTGAGCCATATAGTAAGAGGAGATGATGAGGAAACTTTCTGCAGAGCTATATTGCTGCTCTGAAGTAAAAAAACACGTTAATTTGGAGGTTGTCTTAACAAGTCAGCTAGGTGAGGTAGTATTTAGACCATTTCCTTGCTGCTGTGATGAAATGCTTGCTTGCTTCTTTACAATCAAGCTGTCAGAATGACAGATTTGAACACTTTTCTTTGCAGGCCATATTACTGCTATTTTCCATTCTCTCTGGGACCCCGATCCTGCATCGGGCAGGCATTTGCACAGGTAAGCAGAGGCCTGGGACAGTGCTTTGTAGTGAGCACTGGGCCAGCTCAGGGTGTGCTGGCCGTGGCTGGTGGTGGGTGACCAAAGGCCACACTGATGGTGCACTGACCCTCTTCCCCCTGGAGGGAATATGCCCACCATGCCCACGACAGGGCACGTCTCTGAAACACTGTCACATGTACTGAACAGGTCCCATGTCACTCGTGCCCACATGCAGCCAAGGTGCTGGCAGGGGAGGGAGCAGCAGGCTGCTCTCCCTCGAACTGTCCTGGGTCACCCTGCTTGAATCCAAACCCTTTGATGGGGATCACAGTCAACATCCCCTTGCCAAACGAGGTCAGACACCTGAGGGGTGTGCAGGGGCTCTTAGGGACCACCCTGTGGCTGCAGCTGGCAGAGTCAAAACAGGGAAAACATCAGCTGGCAGAAGGTCACAAGCCAGGACTGGCACTGAGGAGGTGAGGAGGGGGCTGTGTGGATGAGAGGAACAATTTAATGACGTATGTGGATGTGGTTACTTGAGCATGGCAGAGAGCATTTTGGAAGGACAGTAGGAGGCCAGTTCTTTGGGTCTATGCTGTTGAGTTCATCTAAGCACCAGTGTTCAAAATCTTTAGGTTAAATTGCTTGTTTTTACTTACGATTTCCAAAACAGGGTTAGCACATGAACACAGGGACAGATCTTTGTGCCTGTCAGTTGTCTTCATATCCAGGAAGCCCCAGGTGACTGTTCTTCCTGCCCAAATTCTGTCAGCTGCATTGAGTAACATCTAAGTTTAAAATCTCTGTATTGAAAAAGCAGCATGACCTAATACACTGACTTTTAAGTAGCTGAAATCCAAGCTGTATTTGCTGTCACTGATGATAAATTTGATTTTTTTCTTAACAGATGGAGGCAAAAGTGGTGATGGCAAAACTGCTGCAGAGGTTTGAATTCCAGCTGGTACCAGGGCAGAGTTTCAAACTACAGGATGCTGGAACCTGTAGACCGCTAGATGGAGTAATGTGTAAATTAAAGCCACGGAGCCCTGCAGGAGACTGCCGGGTGTGACTGCTCAGGAAAGGAGCATGCCATGGTAGTGGTAGCGTTTCTTCTGATTTTGAAGATCTTCATGCTAATCAAAGGTTAGATTTTGCAGGCTCCTTTAGAGGATTACTCGACTGAAATTCTTCCTAGCCTTCCTCATCATTTACTGAAGAAAACTCTTAGGAGACTCACTTTAGGTATGTTTGAGCATCTTCGATCTGGAAGCATACCTGGAATTGCAAAGCCTGTTATTTTACTGGGGGACTCTTTGGTTCTGATCAGACTTGGAAAAGAACATCCTTTCACTGGAGTATATGTGGAGCTCCACACAAACCTAAGCTCAAATTCCAGTTGATAGTTTCCACTGAGTTTACTTATGACACAGTATGGTCTAAGTAAGCCCTTTTTCAGGGAATTTCCTATTTACACATTGAAATCAGAAAACTTAGTAAAGCACAAGATTTGGACTTGGGAGGAGAAGTTTGGAGATATTCTCTAGGTCAAAGCAATTTCACCATCTGTTCTCTAAATGAGAAGAACCATTGATAGCAATTTGAAGCCTAAAAATCAGAGACTGAGGCCACTACTTTTTCCCTGTTGCTTCTGACTTATTCAGTCTTCCATTATTATTGAGAGCATAGATTTCCAGTCCATGCTGGTGAAAGGGCCTCTCCTGCTTCCTCCTACCCCTCCCCACAGCCTGTGCTTATTCTCCTGAGACACTGGGTGGTCTTGCTGATTTTGTTTTTGCCTGGATAATTTTCTCCATCTGTTTTACCACAAAGCTATATTGACACTTGTTCTAGTAGGTACAGCAGGGTTGGAAGTGCCTGCAACCAAATGCTGCTTTAAATGATATTGCTGCTGAAGAAATGTGTCTGCAAGTTGAGCCAGAGGCAGAAGAAGGTCCTACACCCCTTCTTCAGCAGATGTGCCAGAATTGTAGGTTTGCAGCCTGGCTCTGCTAGGGGAAAAAAAACCATCGTGTGAAAGTGCCACCTTCCAGAAATACATGGATACCTAATGTGAGTTTGGGCCTCATCTATCATGAAATACAGGGAATTCAAAACAATAGCTGCTGCTATTTCTTACCTTTTTGAATTAAAAGGGCAAGAACACAGTCTGTACACTGTCAAGTGCCCATGGTGGTTTCCATACCAGGAGAGTAACGTCCCAGAGCTTTCCCTTGTTCTGCTCCTCTTGTGTACCATCTCGTTTGCTGCAGCAGTGGGACAACAAGCCAGTAAGGTTGATGCAGCTTTTGATAATATAAGCGATGTCATACAATGTACTAATATAACTTGTACCCAGAGGTACTGATACCTGTATTACAAGGGATGGCTTAGTCCATTTTTCAGTAGACTGACTTCTCAATCCCTTATGCTGGAGATCTGCTTATATCCTTGAAGACATTAATAAAATCTGATTGGGAAAAGCTGAGGACTCTCCAGCTGGACATGTGTTCCTGAGAGCTGATGCGGTCGGGAGTGGGATGCTCAGTGCCACTTGGGCTGGATGTGCTGGTGGTGTAACAAAAGGCTGAAGCCTGAGGATATGTTGAAGGGAGGGAAGTATCTCGGTGGTGTAGGGAGTGCTGGGGAAAGCTGTGAACAGCACACAGACAGTTCTACAGATGTGCTGGCAAGTCATGCTATGGAGATGCGAGACACCACAGTGCCAGTGCTCTGCTCTACTAATGAATGAGTCTAGGTGTGTCAATTGTACAAACACACATTCCCTTCTGCTACTTCAGCAATGAGGACAGGAACATCCAAGGAGGGCTCAGGGGGAGCGGTAACATGTTGAAACCCTGCAGTGAGTTTTGTCAGACCTCATCAGCCCAAGACTGATGCTCCCTGCTCTGTGCTTATCCCCCTCAGAGGATATTCTTCCTGCTCTCTGTAAGCCCAGATGTTATCCAGCTCTCCAGAGACTGCTGACACAGGCCTTCCTGCTGTTCTTACACCTGAGAGCTCTTGCCAGACTGTCGCCTGTCAATGCTGATTGCTTTCCAGCAGATGGCAAGCTCTCCCTGTCGGTGCACCCAACAGGGTCTGAGCTCCTCAGCATTGACAGCTCCTTCTCTTAGGCGACAACCTGTCTTGGCTCCTCCAGGGCATCCTACAGCAGGAGCAGGTAGTGTCCTGTCATGTTGTGCAAACACCCTGCAGTGCTCTCACTGTTTAGTCCTGCAGCCTCAACCAGGAGGTGATCCCTTGTCTGCCAAAACCAAAAAGGAGCAGGTTCAGTAAAGCCTCCTCCCTGGAGCCCTGCATGCCAGCCGGGTGCTGGTACAGCCTCTGCCAAACACTATTGTGAAGCTTCAAGCCACAAGTGCCCAGGCAGACCCAGCTGTGATTGCTGTAGGGCACGAAGAAGCTTTGGGCTGCAGCTTTCATGGACAGCACAGAGAAGAACAGTTTTCCCTTGTTCTGGGGAAGAAAAACATGTTTCACTTCTGGGGCAAGCAATTGTCTTAACCAAAGCCTCTGCTAGGGACCGTGCCTGGGAAGGCAAAAAAGCAGAGCAAGGTCTGTCTCCTCTTCCCATCTGCTTGTAGGTGGAGTTCCTTTTCTTCTTTTCCATTTACTGGATCTTGGGCAAAACAAAGAAAAATCTGGAAATGGCTGGGGGGGTGATTTTTCCCTGGGTGCCACCCAGGCATAGCCCAGGGCAGCCCTGTGTGGTGTGCCTGGGGGCTGGATGCAAAAGGGTTACTGTGTTGACATGGGACTGCAAAGCCGGGCTGCTCAGGATGGTGAGCAGTGCCCACACCCCAAAGGTGAGGGCACTGGTGGTGACACTTGCTCCCGAGAGTCTTTATCAGAGGTTTCTAAGTCTTCCTCCTGTTCCGACAGATGGCTGCTGCGTGTGTCTTTGATCCTCCTCCCAGACCTAAAAACTCTTTGCCTCCTGGACTGATGCTCAGGACTTTCTTGTGTGTGCTCAGAGAGAGGAGTTCCCCCCAGGATTTCTCACCAGGTTTTTTATGCTAACCCACGAGCTTAATCTTGTCCCTTTTATGTCAATGCCATAGACAAGAAAGAGGGAGAATGCTGCTGCCTAGACCTCTTGGGACAGGAGGGAACCATTTAGGGGACATACACCCAGAGAAGCCTCTGTCTTTCAGAGGAAGGCAAGCCCCTTCACCACTGGCATGGGAAATGGGGACCCTCTCACCCCAGCTACTCTGGAGCACATCCACACCTCATGTACAGAATCACAGAAT
>NW_010331976.1:0-8531 GCF_000700745.2 Antrostomus carolinensis
CCAACACTCCCAGCATCAAACCAAGCTCTCAGGTGAGGACAAGGTTATCGGAGTCTCTGCTGAGCCAGTAAATCTTCACTTACCGTTCAACCACTGGAAGTATCCAAATTCCCCAACAACTGCTTTATAAAATTTTTTTGCTGGCACAGAAATGTTTAATAGGGATCTTCTCATTATACTGGGACAATTTCAGAGGGCAGATAGAATATTTTAAACAAGGATAAATTAAAGCATGCAGTCATGCTGAAGTTTTGCACAACTTAGCAGGAACTTCTGTTTCATACAACATTTCTCAGCTAAAGTTGCATTTATGTTCTGCAGTTCACCTCTATGTTTAAATAATAATTATGGTTGTGACATATGGTGACAAAAGCCAGAAAAATCAAAATTAGCAGAGACATACTCTGTCCATTGTTTGAATGTGCTCAGCTGGTTTTGCTTTACTAATACCACCAAGACAGAAATTTTCATTTCCCAAAAAACACAAACTTCTGGCAAGAGGTTACAGAGTGAAATAAATCTTATTCTTGGAAGAGATTTTTGTTTGACACCTGAATCATTTCTGCTGGTTTCTCTCCTTTTTTCCTTCTTCAAATGGAGTCTCAGAACTCTAAGCCAAAATACAGAGTCTTAGAGCTATCACAACAAAAGCTCAGCATCCAATTTCTCCTTCCAAATACACTTTCCTCCTAAAACTTATCAACAAAGCCATAGCCGCCTTAGCCTGTACAGAACCAAGAAGAAGGCTTGCCACTGCAAGGACGTCTCCTCAAACATTTTGATATGCAATTGCTTTCTGAGTGGGTGTGGAAGCAAAGGTGTCAAAACACATACTTTCAGACCTTACTATTTTTTATTTAGAAGTTTTAAGATGGAGGCACTTCATTTTCACTTATAATAGACTGGCAAATTCTAAGTGCATCTGACATCAGCAATATTGCTACACATTAAAATGGTCAATAATGGGTTTATTCTACTGTGTACTGTTTTTTTCCACCTGTTTTCTCTCACGTATCACTCGTTTTTTCTCCACTTCTACATACAAGTGAGAAATCTTTTTATTTGTTTATATATGGACGTAATACATCTCCTTTTTTCTTTGAGGAAATACAAGAATGCCTTGTTATCAACAGAGTGATTTCACATTATTATTCCAATACACTCTGAGCTTTTAAGCTTTTTTTTTTTTTTCCTTCTGATATAAAAGAGCTCCAGATATTTTTATTTGCAGTCCTAGAATATTCACAATTTTTTTCCAATCTCTTCATTAAGTCCCAATCCTACATTCACTGGAATTAGCTGGAAATTTGCCATGGACTTCCATGTATGCAGGTTGACAGGTTTGGTTTCATGGACTAATTCCAGCATAATGCTATTGTATCTGTTGGGTTATATCCCACAGGAATTTGGCCCATAGCTTCACTAATTAGTATATGCTATGATAGGACACTGAATCCGCCAAAGCTTTGAAGTGGATCTGCTGAAGCCATCACCTACAGGGAGATCCCTAAAGACCAGAAGTCTTTTAAACATAAGAAAGACAGGATTTATTTGAATAAAATTAGAAATTTAACTTTCAAATAAAGAAAGCTCAAAGTGACTAGGGAAGGCAGGGTTGAAGTAGAAAGGTTTCTGCACAGCTATCTCTCCATGTCCTTGCTTGTGGGCTTTATTTCATCTGACATAAGTCACTAGCAGAAAATTTTGCTCGGTTCTCTCTCTTTACGATAATCCTTGCAGTCTGCTTTGGGACCTGGCTGGTGCTTTCTATTCCTTGCTCCTATCTGAGACTCACGGCACAACTGGAAGGGTCCTCTGTTTGCACCCATGTCCCACCACTCCTGGCAGTTCTGCTCAACTCACCCTCCACAGCCAGGCAGCCCTGTGGGCCTGTCCTCTGCATCCAAGGACATAGCCACCTCCAGCCCACTGCTTCATTGATGACTCCATTGAGTCCTCAGGTCAACTAACTTTCTCTCCACTTCTAAAACATGGCTCCATACTGTTCTTTCTTCCTGCCTCCACAGTTCTTAGGGAACAGGTTTTCATTGAGAAAATAGAAAAAAAAAAAAGAGAAAAAATGCAATAAGCTTTTCTATTTCATTTCTCCTTTCCTTTCTTTCCAGAATTGTCCTCCTCACCCCATTGTGAGGCCAGAGGGAGCTTTGTAGGCCTCTAGCACCTTGTGCTGGTTGCAGATTGCTATTTGTCTCTCAGATCTATAGAAATCACTTCATTTTTGCAGTCCATTGAAACCATTCTTTCCCAAAACCTCAAATAGTTTCTTCCTGGTTTTCAGCCAGAAACAGAACTTTATATTCACCTTCACATTACCTACCTTTAGACTTGTCAGTGTCACTTTCTAGAAGACTTATACCTCCCCAACACTTCTTTGCTGGTTTTGTCTTTCTTGTTTAATGTGGACAACATTAGCTTCACACTGTACAAACACCATTTGTACTTCAGCTCTTACTTCAAAACAGGCTATCCTTAAATCTTACACAATCTTCCTATAAATCTTGTTTAAATTCTAATTTTCTGAACAGATGTAACTTCCCAGGCTGTTTTATAGCTCTGTACTAGGAACATTATTTCCTCCGAGTGTAAGAAAGAATGTAAAGCTCCATCAGCAGCAACTGACTTGACTATACCAGCCCCTTTTCTGTTCCTCACCTCTTCTGTCACCAGGTGCATTTGCAAGGACTATCACAACCCATCATTTCTAATTAACTCTCAAATACCCAAATTTCAGCTTTAGTTCAAAACTGCAACCAACTTCCATCACATATTAGCTACAATTTCAAAGTCTTGGGATATTTTTTCCTCCCTTGCTGTCCCACACTCCTCAGATGTTCTTCCAAATTTCTTATTAACAACCAGGTCATCTAGTGGTAAAACGACAAGAAAGCTGTCTAGTCTTTGATTGTAAGGTTGCTGGGGTTGGTTTGTTTGTTTTAGTACTTCTCCTAGCCTACAGGGATGTATTTTTACCTTTGTTACTTTATTATTTTTACAACTCTATTATTTATTTTAGTTGCTTTTCATTCTGTAATTGTTAAAAATCCATTAAGCTATAGTACTGAATAACTTCAGATGATTTCTTTCCCCTTCTTTACAACCAAGAATCAAAAATTAACTAACAGTTTAATTAAAACAGATAAACTGAGAGAGATGTTAGTTCCCCCGAGAGGATTACATACACATCTGATATTTTCAGAAGAAAAACTGTAAAAAAAAAAGTATGAGATTTTAATTATATGCAATGCTATAGTTATTATTTTTCCTCTTCAATAAACAAAGTAGTCTGTTTTTCCACCTAGATGACAGGCCTAACCTCCAACCAAGGAGGTCAGCGAGGTTCTACAGTGGAAGTGGGATCAGATTTTTTTTTCAGAGATGGCCTTAGGTATATGTGGGTTGACATAAAGGAAAGATTTCCTATTCTTATGTATTCCAAACATTACACTCACTCCTGAATACAGTGTTACACCTCAGAACCTCGGGGACCACTGGCCAAGTAAGATACTAGTCAGTTGCCATACGCATCTATTTCTAGATATGGTCTACCAGTAATGGAAAATTTATCTTTTCCAGAGTAGAAGTGCTTGTAAAACATTGACCATGAGAGACACTGCTAACTGTCATGGTCAATGCTGTCAGAAGCTCTATGTAATGCACGTACTATGAACAAGTGTTAGAGCAACGTATGCGAGTCAACCTAAGGATTGGAACACTAAATGCTAACAACAGCACACCAAGGAGAAATGCAAAGCATACAGTGCCAAATGCCAATGTTGTTGGTGCTGGTTGGTGTAGAGCAGATGCTGGTGTCTTTGGCTCCTTGATGCAGGAGCCACATCCTTAGGGAAGGGCAGAACCCAGCATGCTTGGGGAAAGCAGCAGGTTTGAGCACATGGAGATTATGCAGCAGTGTGGTACACACTAGGAGACAAAAAAAACCTGTTCCAAACCTGCCAATCACACATGGTCTGTTTTCAGCATCAGCCCACAAGCTCAAAAGCTTCATACCTTCCTCCTAGAAATAGCTTAAGATGGTGAAAAGTAGTTCCACACCACCTCCAGCTAGCTCCCCAAAGCCATTAGCATAGGTATCAGCCACACGATTAGTATCGACTTTATGTCCTCTATACTTGTCAAGACTGTTCTTGCTCAGGTCAGCTTGTTTTGGTCTCCAGCAGTATCTAGATTTGAGGAAAAAGGGAAACTTTTATTTTTTTTAGCTGATGTTACTGTGAAAACCTGGAATCCCAAAGACTTTGGACCTACCACAACCACTTCAGGTTGGAAGGTTGCTTTCAGAGACTCTACTGCAGACTCCAATAACAAATTGCATGCTTACACTGTGAGTCCACCAGACTTTAAAATTCCAGTGACACATTGGTCTCACTCCATTCCCTACATAACAGACAACATCTATTCCAAACTCAAAGCTTTGGCTCCTAAGAACTTGTCAGACCCTTGACAGCTCTCCTTCATCAGCACAACATAACATCAAGGTTGAAAGCTCACTCATGTTATGTACAGCCAAAGGTGTAAAACTATGTACTATATAAGCATTAGTATATGTTAATTTCCTTTTAAAAAAAAAAAATAAAAAATAAAATTAAAATGTCAACATAATAGAATGCACATTTGGAAATAAAAACAAAATTTCCTTTTGTTCATTTTTAACAGATTGCATAATAATCTCAATCAATCTCCAATATTAATACTTGGGAAAAGGCAGAAAAAGCTGGAATCAATGCTGAAACCGAGTCCTTAGTTAAAATTCCTCCAAATTTTAAACCATAGATGAAGTTAACTGTTAAAAATAACCTCAGAAGTTCTCATCCATTCTTAACGATTTGTTAAATTAAAACGGATTACAGTGGGTATACATTTTTCTTTGCTATGAATTGCAATGGCATAATATAGAATGTGCCCGAGAAATGGAAGAATCAAGATGTTCAGAACAGAAATGCTTATGTTAAGTGACAAGTTGAACTTTCACATAAAGATTAAAAGTGGTGACAAATACACTTTTTTTTTTTTATTTTTGTTAAATTGTAAAGAAGGTACTGGCTCATAATCAGAACCCTTGATCTTAAAAAAAAACCCCAGCAGGACAAACAAGCAAAAACCCCAAACCTCCAACCTTTAATATTTTACTCTGATAGAAAATAGTCCATTATTTTAATAATAAGAGCATGACATTATTTTTATCTATTTGAAACAAAGACACTGTGCACTCAGCTACCAAAAAAAAAGAAACAACCTAGCCCAAAACATTAAGATCTTACTAATTTTCAGACTAGCTTCCATCTCTGCACCTGAAATAACTATCACCTCTACCAGTCAGTGTTTTGATCATGCTATAAAAAAAAAACAAAACAGTAATTAATTTACAATGTAAAGTTGCAGAAGCACAAAATAAAAATGCAAAAATTGTAGTTCAGTTAAGAACTCAGATTCATTAAAATGTTAGTACAAGACACAGTAACAAGGATACTTCTTTCTTAGTAGTCAATTTAGTAACCAGATAGGAGAAAGTATTAACTTTAACTTGTTGAAAATGAGCGTGTATTCTAAAAAAACAAAATCCAAATATCCAACACAAATATTCTCAGATTGCTTGTCCATTAAAAAAAATTAATTGCAATCAAATTTTGATACAATTATGTGAAGAATAAGAACTTCTGCATGTTTGGCAGGCAGCCCACTGCTGTATGCAATGCATAAAAACTGTAAGAATGGATTCTATACTAACTACAGGGTGCTTACTTTCCTTCAACGATAATTGTCTTAATGCCTGTTTTAATCAGTATTAACTACTAGCAATAACATGCTTTTAATTATGTTTTAAACGAGTCCTTTATTGGGCTGTTTTGGGAAGCAAATTAGTCAAAAGGAGCTGTTAATCAAAAACGTGTTACTGGCACAAAATAAATGTTCATTTAAGGAGCCATTTGAAATAAACCTGGCTCATTGACTCTGACAACCTACAAGGACACTGGGGCCTCCTGAGGATAACTCCTTCAGTACTCTCCTAGATACGCCTTGCTGCTCAGAAGTTATAAGTAGAAACATTAAGCAGTTTAGGTCATTCATCAGCTAACTTTTACTACTGTACTCAAGAAAATGAGCCTCCTAGGAACTTCACAGCAGATCTATTCCTTCATTAGCTAAGTAATATTGAGAGAGATGTTCCTGTCATTATGAATGGAGAAATCTATTGCAGTGAATTTTACTAGTGTCCCCTTTGTCTACGAACTGTCTTTGTAGATTCCAAGGTATTTAGGCTGAAAAACTAGCATAATTATCTTTGAACATTATTCGTATGTGTTCATTTCCTTCTGCTGAGTAATATCCATGCCCAAAAATTCAACCACACAAGATTATATATTCTGCTTAATACACAGGCGCACAACTTGGCACTCGGTACGAGTACATAATATCACCCTCACAGCACAACTTTAAATAGAATTTTCATTAAATCTGTTCCATTGCCAGGTTTGAAAACTTAATTTTGCTGTAGCTGTTTCATTTGAAGCACTTCAGTTTTAAACAAACTGAGGATTGCTTGAGCTACAGTAATAGTTAAGAGCTTGGGTTAAAAGTCCACAGATCATGGCTTATTTGTTGATCCTTTGACTTTTAAATCTTTAAGTAATCTTGCTTCACTACAAAGAAAAAAATTATATAAGGTTGTTAGATTTTACTCACATGGCACATATCAGTTAATTCCTTCAAAGTTCTTAACCTTCATCTCCAACATAAATATATTAACAAAATGGGTACCCTAAAAAGTTTACTGAAGTACCATTCCCCCCATCCTGCCCACTATGACAAAAAGTATGCTAAAGCAATATAAAATGAGTTATTCTAATAACAAAACTGGGTTTTCCCCTATCAAGAGCCCCTTCAGGATCATATTGGAATACGCTCTTATTGGGGAGGCAGGTGGTTAATTAAGCATCAGTTCACAGTATGTCCTTAAGAGACTGAGCCTAGGGGTAGGAATGAACTTGCAAGAGAAGTTATCACTGGATTAACACCGCCAAAAGAAAAAAAAATAAATGGAGGGAAGGGTGCAAAAAATTTATACATACTGAAAATACAGGGCATGCTGTATATCCATGTTTTGTTTTCCAATGACCACTATCAATCAGAAAATCCACTGGCAGTGGTCACGTCCAATGTTAATACACGACCAATGGCAATATCAGTATTCAGACTCCCATTTTCAAAAGGCAACAGGAGATAGCAGCGAGCCAGGCCTCTGGGGTATCCTTGACACACATTTTCAATGGCCTTCTAATAAGAATTTATAAGCATAAAACATCACCCTTCCTTCCATCCCAGCCATACTTAGGGAATCTTTAACCTGACCAATTCTCTGCTTTTTCATGTTTATTCAAAACAGAAACTCCAGCCATGACTGTCCTCCTGCGGACAATGCCAGCGCTTCATCAGCACATTGGCTTGGGCGAGCAGCAGGAGGTGGCAAAGAGAGAAAGAGGTGCAATGACCTGGTGGGCAGCAAATTACTCAGGGATTAAGCTGTGTTCTCCTCCCATTTCTTTTCTTCAAAGATAACGGTACCATAGCAAACTCCACCTGACAAGTATATCTGTGCCATAAACCACAAACAATGTGACAAACTCAACCTGCAGACAGACCCACGGGACTTCCAGAACACTAAGGAAAAATCTTTGGCAGGTCCTGCCCCATGACTGCACTTAAAGACTCAACGTCCTGGGGTGGGGCTATGGGGAAAGGTGAGTTTCTTATATCCAACCAAGCGCAATTCCTTCTTCATTAGCAGCATACCATGTCATGTTTGAAATATTTTTACAGTCTAATAAACACGTCTTGATTTTATTGACTTGTCTTTAATTCTTTCAGCATGTATCTAAGGGAACAAAATGTCTTTTAAACACTTAAAATGACGGCTTTAATCCACTTAAAGAAAAAATTAAAATAAAAATTTTATGAAGGGACAATCCAGTAAAACACCTTAAGACAATTACTCCTAATGAAATACAAAGATTACCAATAGCTACTGACTACTTCCATTACAAAAGTCATTATAAATTCTCTGTCTCAAGGAGAAACTTGCCTCCCTTTTTGAAGATTTTAACCAGACCATAATTGCAAAGCTGATTTTTATTTTATTGCATTCAAAGCTGATTGCACTTTTTGATGGACTTCATAATGTTCCAAAAATAGCATAAACGCTTTCTAAGATGTGGGTTTCAGAAAGTTATTGGGACTGGCAACTTCTTTTTCAAATTATCATTCATGGATCTATTTTCAACACCCTCTTTCTCAGGCCATTAAGTGTATTTCTGCAGCCTTCATCCGCAAGCCACAGTAAAAGGTTGTGTCTGACCCTGCTCCAGAGTAGCAATACTCTCCTGCTTCCAGTTAGCAGTATAACCACAAACGTGGTTTTTATTTCTTCTTTAAGTTTCTGGAAATGCAGAAATGTGGTCTTTTCAATATACTGTAATTGCTGCTTTTTTTTTTTT
>NW_010331977.1:0-43790 GCF_000700745.2 Antrostomus carolinensis
GGTGCAGCCCAGGACATGGTTATTGGCCTCTATGCTGCCAGGGCACGTTGCCAGCTCATGTTGAACATCTCGTCCACCAGCACCCAAGTCCTTCTCCTCAGGGCTGCTCTCCAGCCATTCTCTGCCCAGCCTGTATTTGTGCCTGGGATTGCGCCGACCCAGGTGCAGGACCTTGCACTTGGCCTTGCTGAACTTCATGAGGTTAGCACAGACCCACCTCTCAAGCCTGTCAAGGTCCCTCTGGATGGGGTCCCGTCCCTCCAACGTGTCAGCTGCACCACTCAGCTTGGTGTCGTCCGCAAACTTGCTGAGGGTGCACTCAATCCCACTGGCCATGTCTCCGACAAAGATGTTAAAATTAGCTTTCCTGGTGTTCATTTGATCAATAACCCTGCCTTGCTGACCTGTATTAGAGCAGGCTGTTGATGTCTGCTTGTTCTCTTCTCCTGCTTTGAGAACAGCACAGGGGTGGGAGAGTTACTTCTTCTGTATGTTTCGATATTGTTAATAATAAGCATCTCTAACTGTATCTTCTAGATGTCCAGATAATACTGGAAAATATGTCTTTCATTAAACAGGGATCTCATGAAATGGAATTAGGTTGTTTCCTTCATCTTCTCATCAAGCATTATGCTCTACATGTAAAAAAACTCCATATGTGAAACTTAAAAATTGTCCCTGCAGGTTACATGTGGTTGGGAGAGGTGGAACAACCTTTGAATTTTCTGTCCACCGTGTATTTAAGTTCAATATTTTCAGTAAATGCCTTCAACAACAAGAAAGCCTGTCGCAAGCTTCTCAACTTGCTTGTTTTGGGCTAAAATTGAGATGTATAGAAGTATTGAAATTTTTAAGAAATCCATGGTATATAAATCAAAATCCTATTGATTTTTTATTAAATTAGGTGCTTAAGGCCTAAATTCACAATGCAGACAGGTTTTCTTACTGACCAAGAATCAGGGAAACATTACCTGTAACGCATGTGTTATTCCTATAGCCATTTTTTACTATTTTTTTCAGGTTCTTTGAGTTCTTCTCAATGTAAGTAGATTGTCTCAGCAAATAATGAAAGATGGTGAAAACACCTTTCTGTTTTATAATCTCAGCTTTGTAAAGATGTGTTTAGATGAAAAAAAAACCCCAACCACCAACAAACCCAACCCACACCAAACCCAAACCCTCCAAAAAACCAACCTGTGAAAACAACTTGTGGCAACAGACACAGGGACAAGGGAGGGGTGCATAACAGTTTTTCAAACCACATAAACTTATTATAGTTCAGAATACTGTTACGCATGTGATTAACAGCAGTCTGTCAGACAGAAAGAAATAGCTATGGAAAAATACCCCATCCTGATTGTTATAGGAAGAAACCAGAGTCAAAAGCACTTTTTGCATGTAGAAAGGTAGTAAGACTTCTTAAAATACCTTTAAAGCATTTATGGTGCACTGGAAAGCAGGAGGACAGAGTGAGGAAGAATAAATACAAAATAATAATAATCATAATAATGAAAAAACCCAAATAGTATTCTGTCTCTTGGTAAATGGAAGGTGGTTTCTCTCAGATACTTGTCCTTCTCCAGTTCTCCAGCATAGGAGGTGCAGTGGGGCTGTGGTGCCTGTTGCAGTGTAACTGCAGAAATTGATTCCTCCTGGAACAGTTCCTTGCATGGACAAATTTCTCTAGTATTGTGTGGGTGTGTGGAATTACAAGTGGAGAGAAGGAAAGGGAGGAATTTTACCCAGAAAGATCTGAGAGGTTCAGCTTATGTATGGGCTATATGGTTGGGTCATCGCTTTTTTAAGAAAGTGAGACTTTTGAGACTGGCAAATATATTAATGCCCCTTTGCCAGCACTTTCTAATTGTTCAAGGTATGCTATGGTTTAATTGTGAATGTTTTTCTGCACAGTGAAATATGCATATGACCCAACTGTCATGATCCAACTAGCTTACAGAAACCTGAAATATATTTCAGGTATGGAAACTGGGAGTGCTTGGACATAGTCATTTCTTTCTAGACATTAGATTTCAACTTTTGACTAAGCTGAGGGACATCAGCTTATAGCCTACCTGGTACACCAATGGTCTTAGCCTGTCTGTAGCCTGCTTTCAATGTTTTAGGTGAAAAAGTCTGAATATATAAATACTGAGCCTTTCAGGGTCTGGGGTTTTTCTGATTTAGCTTTGTGTTCTCCACATCAGCACAGGCATTGCTGACCCAAGGATCCATCAGCCATACAGCAGTCATCCGTAATGAATGGTGGATACAGCCTTTGCTAACTGACAAGCCTTATAGTGGGTGTATATTTGATGTATATGATGTAATGGTAGATTAACATCATACATACCTTAATGACTGTGGCTTTCCTGATTTTATAATTTAAAAGATTTTATAGTTTGAAGATAGAACGGAAATACAAAAATGGCTACCTTTTTTGATAAATCCCACAAAGTCTGACAGTGGGTGCTTTACAGCCCAAATTACACATCACTTTTGGTCAAAATTACATGTTTTGCTCACTTTAGTCTTATCGGTAGTTTTTATTAGAATTAACTCAACTCATCATAATCATTCTGCTAATGCAAGACTACATTATGACATTGCATTAAGACATGACCCTTCCCAGACTTCCCAAGACAAAAGAAAATTTAAGCATAAGTCAAATTGTTAACAGGGATCCAAATATTTAACCTCTTTTTTTATATTTTACTATTTCTTAATAACTTAAAAGAGATGTTAATATTATTAGAAATTGTTTATATACACAAACAAAAAAAAAATCAGTGAACTGAATTCTAGTTCATGTATTTTATGTATCATAAGTTGTATATATGAGGTAGATCCTTCTGGTTATTGGAATAATATAGGTAGAAGTGTTATCTGAGATGAGATGATGTGAAGTGCCACTCTAAATGGAGAAGGTAGTGATACTGCTAAGTACTGGTAATAGAGTGGTGTAAGATACCTGGGAAAGCTGAAATAAACACAAGAAGTTGTTAGTTCTTTCCACAAAACCCAGAAATGTCCCAGGTAAGTGCCTGGGGCAAGTTTGAGTCCTTTATTTTAGTTATGTGCTGAATGACTACGTTCAGCTGGCTAAGAAGCTCCCATCCACTTAGATTTACAGCCAGTTGTGAAGGTTTATCTGTGTGAACTTACGGTTTAACTTTATTCTTTAGCAGCATTCATTCATCACCTGATGAAAAAGCCTAACAACGTGGGTCATTCTGAGTATCAATATATTATGAATTGACTGAAAATTGACAAAAACCAGAGCCAAGAACTTTCTGAAGGAAAACATTCAGCTCTGCTGCTCTCCTCTCCTGGCATTCAAATCTGGTGTGCAGAAGCAAAGGTAAACTTGCTTCTTCATTTATTCCTATCAGTGTGGATCAGAGGTAAGCCAAACACAGGTAAAAATGGCTATATTAGTAAATATTTTGGACAAGAGGGAAATAGGATGTGGTTTTTCCATTGCCCAAACACCACACAAATTTTGTGATGTAGAAATACAACTTAATGTCAGTGAAGTACATGGGAAAGCACCTTGGTCTTCAGAAATTGGACAGAAATTTTCCTGTGGCTATTACTGCCAGGAATCAGTTTTTTTAAATACTTTTAAAATACTTTTTTTAATTTTTTTTTTAATTTTTTTTTTAGGGCTGGGGGTTAGTCTGTAATGTCTTCGTAATCTTTAGAGAGTACTTCATATAAAGTAACTTCTACCATTGAGTGCTCCATATAAAGCCCAGCACTGCAGGCCACAAAAGGAAGGATATATACAGGCTTTGTTTCATTGTTCAGATTTCCATCTGCATGTACAGCATGAGTGGGTGTAAATCATCACAAATTCTGGTTTGGTGCATAGTCTTGGAAAATCTACAGCTTTGTAAAAGGAACCTGTGAGTTGTTGACAGCCAGCTCTTTCTGGCACTTGATGGGGAAAAATCAAACAAAATCAAGACATTTGAGAGGATAGTATAATATGGTAGAATAATCAGCTCCTCTCTTAGTGACTGCTTAGCATTTATCTTAATAACTGGTGTGATTTGTCTTTATACTGGGGCAAATCCATTGAGTTTGCACCAGGATGGTGTCTCTGCTCATCAGCCATTGCTTTCATAGAACACCAGGAACAAAATAAAATGAATAATTGCTTTAATTCCTTTATTCTGCAACCTGTGGATTCAGGATAGGAAAAATCATTTATTGACACAGCGGGTTTCACCTCTGGGCTCATGTTTTGGTTTAGATCACCAATGGATAAGTTTGTTGGTCCCTATCTACCCATAGGAACATGAATGTTTGAGATGGAAAAGTATTATTAGTACAAGTTTATCACCCTTGCCAAGGCAAATTTTTCCCCTATAAATCCCTAGCAGACATTTGCTACAACAGAAAGCACCACATAACTTGGCACATTTAAGCTTCTCCAGAGTACTCCAGATGTGAAGTACTGTGGATGTTGTGTTTGTGAAAGAACATGTACTAGTATTCTAGGGTTGTCTTTATAGAAATAAGATTTCCTTGAGCAAAAGCCTGCAGGATTGTGCCGTTGTGTTTTGAGGTTTGCTGTGTGGATGTATGATAGGTTACATGATTTTGTACAAGTGTGGGTCTGGTTAGTTTCATTAGTCTCTCCTTTTCACAAATGTCAAATTGAAAACAGAGATATGGGAGAAGTAATCCTTTGAAAATTTTTAAAATAAGGCAGCTTTCACAGTGTGACCTAAAATACTAGCAAATATCCAAGGGACAGATTCTTCTTTCTTTATAAATTTTTTTCCTTGGATTTCATAAATCAAGAAAAACAGCAAGATAAAATGACAGGTTAACCACTGTGGATTTTTTTCATCTCTCTGTTCTTGTCTATATTAGCTTGATGGATTTTTTTTCCTTATCTTTTTTTCTTTTTTAATATTTAATTCTCTTTTCTTGTTTCTATGTACCAGATACACTACATCACCATTTTTCCTACAGGATCATTTTAGAAATGGGAGTATATTGTATGCATAACTAGCTACAGAAAATGATGTGACTAGGTGATTAATCACCATTCTTCACCTCAGGCCCAAATTCTGATGATTAAACCCACCCCTTCAGCATGTAACTTCTGAAACTCAAATCCTTTCCAGCCTACTTTTTCAGAAGAGAAATTCTGTAAACGCTTTTTATCTTCTGGGCATAGTTGGGCCTGGGTCTGGACATGGTTTTCAGTTCTGAGAAATACCCACTAACATGTTTTAGCCCCTCTGACATTTATAGTAAGCATTTCTACACTCTTTTATCTGAGGCGATAGGCTGGACTCTAGAAAAAAGGCAGGAAATGTAAGTGCTGCTATATAATACATGTAATACTGGAATATTGTGTCCAGTTCTGGGCCCCACAGTTCAAGAAGGACAGGGAACTGCTGGAGAGAGTCCAGCACAGAGCCACCAAGATGATGAAGGGAGTGGAGCATCTCCCTGCTGAGGAAAGGCTGAGGGAGCTGGGGCTCTTTAGCTTGGAGAAGAGGAGACTGAGGGGTGACCTCATTAATGTATATAAATATGTAAAGGGTGAATGTCATAAGGATGGAGCCAGGCTCTTCTCAGTGATGCCCAATGGTAGGACAAGGGGCAATGGGTGTGAGCTGGAACACAGGAGGTTCTGCTTAAACTTGAGAAGAAACTTCTTTCCAGTGAGGGTGCCAGAGCCCTGGGACAGGCTGCCCAGGGAGGGTGTGGAGTCTCCTTCTCTGGAGATATTCAAGACCCGCTTGGACACCTTCCTGTGTGATCTCATTTAGGTTCCTGCTCTGGCAGGGGGGTTGGACTAGGTGATCTTTCGAGGTCCCTTCCAATCCCCAACATTCTGTGATTCTGTGTGAAATCTACAGCAAAAAGTAGAGTTGGAGGTACATTTATTTAGTTTTGCATGAAGTAACGCAGTGTCTTTAGGAGAAAAAATTGGTGTAGCTTCTCCATAGAACTTATCTGTTTCTGTAATGTTAAAGACCTCATATGAAAAAATGCATTCAAACTTCCTTAGGCAAAAAGGAAGTTTGAAACTGCCTTTCCCACCTTTTGTTAATGTATTATGAAAGCCTTTTCACAAAATGATCTGTCATCTGTCATGCCCCTACCGTGCAACGCAGGATGACAAGGACTTTTAAAACAAGCTTGAAAAGTCATCTGCAAGGACAAAATAGTTACCTTTTCGGTGGCAGCGAAGCCTGCAAGTTTGGAAAAACTTGGCACCTATTTGATGCCACCTGCAATTTAGTATTGAGTTGGATTGTGGCAACCGAGAGGTCACTATCTACATGGGTTCTGTGATTCAGGTTTGTAGACCTTCCACTGGTTCAAAGCAGATCTTACTGCATAGCAAGTATTAAAATTAAGCCCTTTTAGACAGCACATTAGGAAAACTGGAAGTAAGTCTTGCAAGACTCCAAGTTTTTTATATTTTTTTTTCCCAATTCTTCTACATTTCCACTTCTTCTAATCACAGTTCCACAGTATTGTGTCTCCGTGGTAATTAAGAATTAAGCAGCAAACCTGGTGCATCATACTTTGCTTTGGGATTCAGTGTTCTGATGGTGGAGGGAAAGGTTCACTGCAGATATACGATATTCAGCAATTAATTGTATTCTTAAACGGTATTATTGCATGACATACCTGTAAAAACAGCAACATTTTTTAATCATTATTTTGTCTATGTATTTATTGGGTTCTAATTTAAAAAAAAATGAACTAAATGAGAAATGTTGGATTAATTCCCATTCCAATGGCAAAAGGAAAATAAATCCAATCCCCAAAACTGCTGTATGAAGGGATATATTATGTTTTTATATATTACTGAATGGGGCTGCTTGGGTTCACCAACCCCAGTCTGGCTAGTACTAAATGTACAGAAATAAACCCATCCCCAAAAGATTGTAATCAAAGGATAAGACAAGAAACAGATGGCTGGTCCTGCATAGGGAGTGTTAAAAATAAGAGGAAATTGACTGGCACAGTAGGCAGTGGTCTCGGCACACCAGCTGCTTAACCATGGACAATTTTTTTTAAAGCATCATGGCAGAGGAGAATTTTTAACGTTAGTTTTGAAATAGGAAAAAGAAGTTGTTCTTCATGTTTACAGGCAGCTCTGTGTTCTCATGGGCAGAAAGAGTGAAAGCACAAAGGAAATGACTGTCACTGCTTGGTTGGAGTTGCTGATATCTCAGTAGAGTACAAGGAGTTGTAAGTGGTACATGATTGGAGTGCAAGCTGAAGATCACAAGAGGTTAAAGTGGGATGCAAGGAAGGTGATCTTATCAAAGCACTGTACTAGGGATAATTTTGGGAGAGTAATAGATCTCTACTAGCTTTTAGTAGACACAACTGCTTTCAATGTTCACCTGGCCTTGATTAGATCAGTCAAGGTGGAAGAGGAATAACTGAAGAAGGCTGTTCACTGGCAAGATGGATAACAAATATCTGCTGGTAATCTGCTATGCTCTAGTGTATATTATAGTGAAATATACAAACCTTTGGAAAGCAGGCACCACAGAAGCAGTACCTTTGACTGTAGTCATACAAATGCCACCAACAGTGTTATAAAGTATCACAGGATCATGAGAAATCAGATATAGTCCAAGGGAAATGTTTTAAATATTTCTAACCTTGTCCTCTTTGTATGCAACTTTAAAAAATAATAATCCTCTTCTCCTTAACTAGTATTTTTTGTGGAACTCCACTGAACTTTGTTGTTTTGCATTCCTTTAGAGTTTTCTCTCTGGGAAGGCTCTATCAAACCCCTTATTCTTCCAGTACGTGCCACAGGAAGATGTCTGCCTGAGAAACCAGCAGCTACACAAAACTGGGTCAGGTAGCTTGAACTATTTTTAAAATGATAATCTTCTTTTTCCTTTGGTTCTGCTACTTCCAGTAGGTATTACACTCTGTTTTAGTAGTAAACTGGCTTATTTCAGTCAGTGCTTACATAGACATAATTCTCTGGGAAAAAAAAAGAAAAAAGGGGGAAAAAAGAAAAAAAAAAAGAAGAAAAATATGTGCTTCAGAAGTCTGAATTACCCAGATCTCTCCTAATTGGTGAAAGAGAATGCTGAGTATGGATGGCAGATGTTTCCTTAATTAATATCCTACTGGGTTAATCAGCAGAACCTTGGGAGCTGCTATGAGACTTTTGATGTGTTCAGAGAATCCAAGCCTTGATCTATAGACTTTAAACTCATACTCATAACTGCTCTAGCTATTTGCCTATGTGATACTTGCAAATAGGAGAGAGTCTTTAGCCAGAAGTTGTCTTTTGTATAACCTAATTCTGTGAACATTTCAATGACATTCGTGTTTGAAATTTACAGTAAATCTTGCATACAAATTGAGCTCCTCTCTAAATTTGAGATTTCTTACAGGTTTTAAAAAATTGACTTATTCACAGTTCAGAATGTTTGCCTTTCAATCTCTTAAGAACTCAATACACTATTTTTAATTTTGTGAAGTCTGTGTTTTACCATAAGTAGGTTTGATACTCAGAAAATTTGTCACGGACCTAATGGCATTCATTAGAACCGCATGTGCTCTCACTGAAAATAGAGCTAAGTCAGGAGGAGCAATTGCAATCTCTCTAACTTTCACAAGCTGAAAACTTGGAAAAAAGGCAGTCATTTATAAGTTTTTTGTTTTCACATGAGGCTTTCTGTATCTTCTGAAAGCTGAAAATTTGAACTTTTCACCAAAATAACAATGAAATGGGATGAAGAAAAATTTTTCCATTTCTCTTTCTGAATGTCTCATTTCGCAAATACACATCTTATAAACATTCAAATTTTAATCAATTAGCATCTTCTGGAAAATGCTGAAGACACATCCCCGCAAACTCCAGTTATAATCTTCCTTATACAGCTGCATATGGAGAGGGTTGAGGGAGAACAGAGTGAGGAAAGCTGCAGAAAAACTGCTTTTATACCCAAGTTAGCAATGGCTTCCTGCTGCAGCAAAACACCTGTAAGGTTTAAAAGTGTCATAGGACAGCTTTAAATTTCCATGGATGATAGGAAAACCATTTAGTAGCTTTGATTAATAACCCTTCCTTTTCTCCCTGTATGTTCTACCATATTTTCCTAATCTAATCCTTAACTCATCCTTTGAAAGCTACTGAGATGTGTTTGTATGGTGCTGCATGATACAATTATATGAAAAAGCAGAATTTACCTCTTATCTAGGTCATTGCTTCTTCTTGGGTCAAACTCACACCTGTAACTAAACTCCCTGGAGAAAGGGACTGGGCAAAAGGGGATGTTCCACAGCAGGACAGTAAAAAAGAGGCATAGCAGAACCTTCTCTGAACAGTTCAGCCTTACTTTGCCTTACATGGGACATTTAAATAAGGGATCTATCTAGTCTTTTTTTTTTTTCCTTTTTCTTTTGTGGCTACCTCTTCTGCTTGTCTTTGCCCCTCTGTGGTCCACAGACATACATTCCACAGAGTGAACCTCCACCAAGCAGAGGAGAGGCTGAACCCCAACTCCCTTCCTTCACCTTTCACTCTTCTGAATCACATCATTTATGCCTTGGAAACTTCAGCAACTGCAAAGTGGAGGCAAAACTTACCCTCAGTGAGTAGGAAGTAGAAATAAATGTTATACTAACCAAAAGGGTGTTTTTGGAAGGACGTGCCACCTACAATAATAGGGAAGAATATTGGTTCTCACTGGCTCGCCTTATTATTTTAAGCTGTTCTTTGCTCTTTTCCTCACTAACTCACATCCCACTAGCTGTTTACAGTTATTTCACACATCTTATGCCAGCCTTATGCCATTCATTCTGTTGGGACCTGCTTGAAACCTCCTCCAAAACTTACTGCTATAGATTTTTTTTTTTTTTTAAAGAAAATTCTTAGCTCCTGCCCATCAAAACTGATTCCCCTACAGGCAAAAAAAAATTACATCATTTAGTATATAAAACATGTCAATGATTATGCAAGATCTTGGTGCTACTCTTGTTCCCTCTGTTCCTTCTATCTGTTAACAGCAGTCAGGTTTCTAAACTTTGCTTGTAGGCACTTAGTTTAGGACTACAGACCTGCTTACACTTTGATTTAAGGTCACTTTTTCCTGCTGTGATATATTTATTCTCCAGTATGCCCTTGGATTGGGATAAAGGTAAGCTCTGGGTTCTACCTTCCCTCTGTTGTGTTGATTAAATGTAGATCTCAGTTCCTAGAGAAAGGGTGTCCTCATCTCCCATTTAAGTGTATATGACTGAAGACATTCTTTACCACTTAGATCCATTCCTTGCAAGGCAGGATTGATCTTGTTATAAACGTTAATATTGCGTCATTTGGGCTGGGATAGGGTAGCTTCTTCCAGTACAGTAAGTGATGAAGAAATGAAATGGAATGCTCTACAGCACTCAAGTAAACCAGAAATATTTTCTCCAACTGGCTTGAAAAGATGTAACAATTCAGCATATGATTTTAATTAATGTCCATGTAACTAAAAATGTGTTTAATTCACAATAGCATTACAAGAAAACATATTGACATCTAATTATGGATCATAGAATTTGCTGCAGAGAAACTGTAGTGCATCTGTTCAATGAAACACAATCATGGAGAATGCTAAATGGCAAAATATAATGAAAATGTGAACCAATACACAAATGAGGCCATTAAATACATCAGTGTGAAACAAAGTGGGGATATTCAAGAGAAGAGCTCATGCATAGGGTTTGGTAGATAATACAAAGTAATATTGTATAGTAAGGGGTTTTTTCTTATTATTTTCTTGTGAATAGCAGGATTTCAGCTGCTGGGGTTTCTCAATGGAGACTGCTATTTCCAAGTTAACATGAAAATGCTCAATGTTTAGCTGACAATTGGTAAAATAATTCTCATGACTTCTCTCAATAAATGATTCATTTGCTGCAGCTATTTTGTCAGCTCTTGTGTTAGAGTCTTTTCTCCTAAATACCATTTTTACCTTAGCAAGCTGATTTCACTATCCTTCATAGTGAAATTCAGATTAGAATAATAAATTCAAAACTAAAAATTATCTACCTACTTGACCATGAATCACAATAGTCAACAACTAAACAGAACTAACTGCTGCAGCAATGTACACTCCTGCTTTAACAAGCTGTTAAAAGACTCAATCCTGAAATATCTTTTAGTTTTCAATTTCAATAATCCTCTTGTCCATGTCTTCTTTTGCCATTTTTGTAAGCAAAAGGAGTTCACAGAAACATACAGAATGGGATTGCAAGAGGAAAGTTTTCAGGTAGGATTACTTTTGGATTATTTCTATCAGGAAATTGACATGCAGCATTATATAGAGGAAAACACAGTATAAATTCATCATACAGGATCATTTGCTCCTGAAATCTCTGCTTATCCATCAAGGAACAAAAGCATTATGCAGGTTAGGAGCCTATCACAACTGAGCTAATGAAGCTAGCCTTTTAGTAATGAAAACTGAAAACAGATCACTCCATCTTTTAATTTAGAAAAACACATATATTGGAAAAACCTTTAATCCTGGTGGTATAGGGATTTTTTTTTTTTTTAATGTGGTGATACAGAACCTTACATTAAATTAGGTATTAGAAGGTGCTTAGTCAGGTCTACATGCAGCTTTCAACTTGGTAACTGAATGCCTTATGCACAGTCATTACACAACACAAATATCCTCAATTACAACGCTAGCTGAAATACAGTTTCTGGGCTGGAAAAGATTAGAGTTTATTAAAGTGCCTGTTTTTCTCCTTAATCTATCAATTTAAATAAGACACTGATTAGATTGTCATCAGTTCCAAACAAGCTGTTTGGATGGACACATTATTTCCACTGGTGCTTTCAGTGAAATAAAAAGAGATATGCTAAAATGGTGGACAAATTTCTCTCTCTTTTTTTTGCAGTTAGAATTTCATTGAACAGTTTGACCTGAACACATACTTCAATGAGTGCCTTTTTTCTCTTCAGATCACACTGATATGTGTGATCCATTGGGTAATCATTGAATACCTGCAAGAAATTCAGAACCACAGCCGATCCTCTCCAGTGTCTCCGTTTCCTTCCATCTCTTCCCAGCTGCTGTAATATAACTTTTATTTTATATTGTTCAAATTCTGAAACAGCTCAATAGCTATATATTCTTGGGAAAAAGATCCAGAAGAGTATCTCAGGAATAACTGAGTAGTTTTTGATGATGGGGGACATAAAGTATAACAAGTAAGTGATTTCCCTCTGAATGAGTTGTTTGGTCTTGGAAGTAATAAAAGAAGAGATTTCAGGGCTTTGGACACACAGTGGAATGCACTGAGTGATAAAATCTCAGCTTTCAGGAATGTGTCTACTGTGCCACAATGATGACCCACTAGCAGGTGGAGAGAAATCCTGAGCATGTTGCAAGACATGGCCAACAATTTTCCATTAACTTGCTGAGGTCCTGTCAGATCTCCTCAGGATGTGGTTTTGTATGCCAGCCAATGTAGACAAGTGCCTGACATGTAAAGATCTCCTGATTTTCACAGAAAATGGTGTAAAACTATTGTGTGTATTGTCAGAGTCACTAATAGCTGGGGTTCATGGACCTAGTTCCTAGATGTGATCATTGCTGAATATTCTGAAATATTTACAGCAAAAGACATGAGGCTGACTTATTTGTTGCATGGCATGGGGAAATTTAGGAAGTTTTGAGGTTAAAAGTATTCTGTCTTGAACTATTTGTTTCTCCACAGAAGACATTGTCCAAAAAAATAGAATGTACCTTGAAGACAAATCATAAATAATGCTCTGTGAATAAGCCCCCTTTCCAGACATGATAAAAGCCTCTGGGAAATGCTCCTCTGGAAAAAAATACCCCAAAAGGGCTTTAGGAAATAGCAAAGACTGATGGTTTATTTAAAATACCAATAAGTGATTGCACCTCTAGCAAGTATTTTATTTTTAAGTGAAGTCCTTGATGTTTTCTGTACCTTTAAGCTGACTGTATGATCCCAAGAGATGTACAAGTCATGTAAGTTACTATGTAGTAGTTTTCAAAACAGATCCCAAAGACCTTTCTTAAATTAGATGTACACATTTTTGAAAATATGTTGGCTCATAGTGACTTAGCCATATGCAGTTTGCTTCAAATGGGAAAATGGAGCTAGCTTTCTAAATTGTATTTTGCTTAGCAAGGCAGACTTCTTTTCCAGTGGAAGGGAGCCTTCTTGAAGAAAAAGAAAAAATCCATTTGTTGCATTTAAATAGCACATGTGCATTTCAGCTTTTTGCATTTTTAGAAAAAATATCTGCTATAGGAAATCCTAGGAAAAAACATTAGAAAAGCAAAAAACTTTCAAATGGAAACAGTTAAAAATGCATTCAGCATTGACAGAGAGAATATCTGTTATTAAATCCTACCTTCTCACTCTCCTTTTAGTACTGTAAGCAGAAAGAAACTTTATGTTTCTGTGGACTTCTGGTATAAAATCTATCACATCACTAACAGGTATATTCTGCACTGAGTCTTATCAGAGCAATCTGAGAGCAATTCCTGCAGAGCCCTCAGTTCCAATTGAATCTCCTGGTCACAAATGCATAGTTAACTCTGAGGTCTGCCTTAGAGAATAAAGGTCACAACCTTATTACCGCATGCAGATGGATTAAAGCATTTTTGGCTGTTGCTGCATCACTGGGAAACCAGTAGGAGCTCTGAAAAAGCCCCTAGACTTCATGGTGATAAGCGTACTTGTAATGAATAGATAGAGGAATTGCAAACATTACTGGAAGGAATTAATATTGTGCAATTTCTATCGGATCCTCTGGAGGGGATAAAGAAGATAGCAGAAGTCATGTTGAAAGCCAGCAGAAGAAAGCAACGCTCATAATGTCTATCTGAGCCATCGAAACCCTTTGCCAAAGCACCATCAGAAAGCTGAGACAACATGCAACCAAAGGAAAGCTGTAGAGGTTCAGGCAATAGCAATCCACTGGAGCTTACCAACTAAATAAAGGCCACATGTTGCTCAAGAGGACCCAGAACTGAAAAGGTCTAGAGGCTGAGAAAGCATTAAGGGAATTATTATGTATTCCCCAGCACTAAGCTTTCCCCTGCAGTTGCTTCTGATTGCTGTTGGAAATGTGCTGCTGGGTGAGATGAACCCTTTGTCTGATCCAGAAATGCTTTTCTCGTATATTTCTTTTCAGTGCAGCTTCTCTGTCTGCATGCAGAACTTACTCAATGAGGTTTTAGCTAACTAACTCTTTTCTTCAGGGGGCTCCGGGAAGACCTCATTACATCCTTCTAGTACTTGGAGGAAGCTTATAAACAGGAGAGAAAATGACTTTTTATATTAGCAGATAATAATAGGACAAGGGGTATTGTTTTAAAATAAGAGAGAGGAGGTTTAGGTGAGATATTAGGAGGAAATTTTTCACCCAGAGGCTGGTGAGGCACTGGCCCAGGTTGGCCAGAGAAGCTGTGGCTGCTCCTCCCTGGAAGTGTTGAAGGCCAGGTTGGATGAGGCTTTGAGCAACCTGATCTAGTGGAAGGTGTCCCTGCTGCTGGCAGGGGGGTTGGAACTGGATGATCTTTAAGATCCCTTCCAACCCAAACCAGTCTGTGATTCTGTGATTCTGCAATTCTGTGATTCTGTGATTCTGTGATTCTGTGACCAGTGCTGTACAGTCAATATAAAAATGGGTACTGAAATGCATCACTCACACTGTTTTAAGTGCCCCAAACCAACACTGGTAATCAACATGGATGATGCAGAAAGAGGTAGGGCAAAAAAATAGATTTTTTTTTTTTTTTGAGGTGTTTTACACAATGATGCTGATACGGGACCTGGCCACAAAATGTTTCTAATTCAGTCATTAGACTTTTTCATTATTCTGGTTTCTCACTCTACTATCACCGGAAAACTACTGGCTTAAGGTACCTCTACCTGTTTAGGATAAGGAGGGAAGTATGTCATTAAAGCAAAAACTGCTATCCCAAGCATTTTACCAATTGTAAATTAGTGTCTTCTAAACAACTCAAATATCCGATTACCATGTCACCTTGAATTTAAGTATGCTGCATGTGCTGTGTTTGATCACTATTCCTGTGGACATTTAAAGCTTCCTCTCATTTATTCTACTTCAGATACGTAATTTCCTGTCTTGACAGATTTTCTTTTTTCACCCTGTAGTTTGGTTTTGTTTTTCTGTTCTGTTTTGTTTTGTTGTATTTTATTTTTTTAATTTTGTTATCAGCAACATCTTTTCTCGTTGCTGTTTTGACTTTCAGTTGCAAGAGTGCAAGAACATATATAGCACATTTTGGTATATTGAAGGAGCTCACTTTCGTGAAAGCTGATGGGTCATACAAGGCACAATTTCAATGGATGAGCACGTGCATGATGCTGTAAGTGGGGAAGGTTTAGAGAAACAGTGTTCTTTAATTATGCAACTTATTTAAGATGCATCTCTGTTTCAGGACCTTCCCTGCATAATCCTCTTGTGCTGCATGGCATGCTGAGTCAAATTGATTTTACAACTTCTGATCGTAGAGGAAAATATGAAATTGAAGTAGTGAAGAAGATGTACTGCCAGCTGAACTGGAGAGTTACTAGATTTTACTTGAAAGGGGAAGAGCTGCCAAGACAGTAGAGATCACTGAGATTATTTCATGAAACAAGAGAACCAAGGATTGTTGTTTTTCAAATACTTCTATTTAATGTCTTCTGCAGATATTGAGAGAACAGAACCATGAAACACAGAGGATAAAGTTCCATCAGCACTGATGGCTACAAGCTGACCTGTATGCTTGTTTAGTGTGATTTGATGACATGGACTGGATTGAAAATGGAAATTACTAGAAGAAGGTAATGATTTATTAGAGCTCACGTGGCATATGGGACAGATTTTGTTCTTTTTACTGGAAAACAAGAATACAAATCATAACTTTTGAAGTAACTTGAAATGAAGCACACCTATCTAGGAACTATTGCCTGGAAATAGGCTTTGAAACGAGGTCTTAGACTTGTAACTGCAGGTTGAGGGTCAAGAGAGGGACAGTGCTACAGAAGACAGAAAAACTGTGAGGTGACCAAAGTAATTGAGAGAAAGGATAACATTTTGAATGCTATTTCAGTCCTTATTTTCATTAATTGTTAGTATCTATTGGAGCATTTCTATGGGCGAAGCAGCATCTGTTAATATGATTTCTAATAAAAGATTTTATATCTATTTTATTTGTGTTTACAAAGACATGTATCATAAAAGCTAAAATAGGGTTCATGTACCCTGTTTTGTTAAAGGAGTAGTGTATGCTATCAGGAAACTGTAATGGGTTAAAGGGGAGTGGTTAAAAGCAAGTGGGAGACCTTGCTTGAAGAGATGTGAATAAATTGGACTGTATATGCATATTAATCTATGAATAGGTAAATTACTTGTGTTTTATGGAGGCTGAACATTAGGGACAATATATTTTCTTTTGATATAGAAGTAACTGTTTCTGTGTAATTCTTCAGAAGAGAAATAGGATCTGTCATTGGGCTTGCTTACAACAAGGAAATTCTGCAGAAGCCAGGTAATAGAGGTGTGGGATTTTGTTGTCCTCTCACAGCTCTGTCTTTATTCAGCCTCATCTTACTGCATCATCACTGGTCAAATGTGTCAACTTCTCACACCACTTGTGTTTTTATTCCTACAACAATTCCCATGCTGTATCTGATTTAGAACTCGCTTCTGCTGTAACACTTACAAATTAGCCTTATTTTGACTTAAATGCATAAAGTGAAAATTATTCTTGTGAAAACTTACTAACTTATGAAAAAGCTCAGTTTATAATTATCCTCACAAGTTTATCTTCACCTGCCTACTGATTCTTGGAGTTAGTGGGGACTCATCCTTCTGGCATCTCTGTGAAGTTAATATCCCTTTTACTTTTTTTTTTTCCTCTTTTTATTTTTTTTTTTTTTACCTTCTATCCTCTTGTCTGTAGCAGACATTGGTCATGTCTTCTCCATAAAGCACAAGCTCTGTATGACCAGCAGCCACTTTCCAGCCTGGATGAGGTGTTTCCTTCACCTCACACCTCTCAATGGATGCACTATGCTCAGTCAAAAGATAGTGGGTCACTGGATGTGAAAAATCTCACAAAGAGAACTTTCTGATCAGTCTCAGCATTTCTGATCAGAGTAGAATGCAGTGTGTCATCAGGGGTTATGAATTTATTTAGATACCAGCTTGGCAACACCTTGAGGTTTCAAGTGATTTAACAATCTACCTGTGAAAAAGATGCAACAAGGGAAATCAATTTAATTAAAGATTTATTTGACAAGCAAGGGAAATGTTTAGAGTTTGAACAAGCAAAAAAAAAAAAAAAAAGTTAATTTCTAAATACTTGCTATTATCAGTGAATTCATAGCTTTACAAGGTATTTTTCATAAAAGATACCTCAAGCGACAGATGAAAAAATGCTGATCAATCATTCAAGCAATTCTTCTTCCCAGTAGACCCTAAAAAATGTTGTCATGAATCAATCAATTCTTTTCCATCTTACTTTTGAAGATGATGTCTGAAATGTAAGAAAATTGGGTTATAGACCTTAGGTTAGATTGGAATGATACTAATTGGAGCTCATTATGGTCTAATATAAATGCTAATCTTATAAATATTAAAGAGTCAAATCTATCTTAATGTATTACACAGTACTTACATTACCTTCAAAAAAGTCAGCTTCATATCAACAGAGTGGAAACTCCAGTTGTCAAAGTTGTAGAGGAACTTTTTGAAATGAACCATCAATGTCCATAATTAAAAAACCTCTGGTCAGGCACAAGGAGAACCACTGGCAAAAATTATTTGCTTTAGCTTTAAGATGCATTTATTAATCTGCCTGTAAGTCTGTTCTTAGATAATGTTTGGGGATCTGCTTGCTTAATAGCAAAAGAATCCACTGTTTTTTGCACAAATTACCTTTTGAAAAGCTGGCCATGTCACATCTAGGCTATCATCTAGTGGAAAACAACTGAATTTTTCTCATACCTTGGAAGTAACAGATTAATTGTAACAAAATTATGTTATATATAGAGGAATACAGAGCTGTATTTTAATCTCTTTCAGTCTGTTTCTGTGTCGTATAGTTAGGTGACCAGAACATCTGGCCATGCTGCTACATTCTGTGCTCCATAATGGTAAGAAAACCCAACTTCATCCCTACTTGTTCTTTCCTTAAAATCTTTCTGTTCTTCCCCCTAAAAATACGGAATAAAATGTACTTGTACATTGATATGATCAATTCACTGTCATCTGAACTCTGCTAAAAAAAAAAAAAAAAAAAAAAAAAGAGGTTGTGTGTTTGTCTCCTTCAAGCATTTTCTCTGTAAAACAGAAAAAAAAAATATTTGCCTGATAGGATAAAAAGGAGTATGTGAGAATTTAGAGGACAGGAGGTTGATGGAGTTGAGCATGTAGGATTTACTTATGGGAACAGTGAAGGGGGAGAGGGAGGGTTTGGAGGAGGGAGGAGAGAGCATTGTGCACTAATTGTAAAATTGAAGTAATTAGTTGAAGAACAGAGTCTTGGGCTCTCAGCCCCAAGTCAGAATGTCTATTTAACATCTGTGCACCAGTATTCTGCTAAACAAAGCATGGAAACTGGTGTTGAAATGTGCATGTAACCCAAAACACACTGGCTTTTCTGATTACTTCTCAAAATTGTGACACCTCTACTTCTCTTTATTTCCTTTTACTGGTAATGATAGCATAGCCCATAAATACCTTTCCCAGGAAACCTAAATTAATATTTCACACTGAATTATCTATGCACACTTTTTCACCTGATCACAGGTTCCTCAAATTTGTTATTCAAATTTGTCTGGCAACTTCTTTCTCTCTGTGGACAGGGAGTGAGAAGTTTGAAAGTATTCAATAATGACCTGGCATTCAATCATGACTATTAATATTGGCCAACAATTGGAAAAGTTAAAAAAAAAAAAAAGAAAAAAGAAAAAGCTAAGGAAACCCCCAAAACTCTCTACCAACAGAAGGAATAAAGTGGTCAGTTTGCTCTACACTTTAACAGTGGTTGCAACAAGTAACTCAAAGGATGATCAAAGAAAATACTGCAGATAGTTAATGATATTTTTGTCTTTTCTTTTTTCTTCTTTGTCTTTTCCTGTCAAAAAGCTTTGCAAAGTTAGGGGATTTTTTTCTGTCTGATTGTTGACTATGAATTTTTAGCTCTTAATACTTAGAACAAAAACACAAGGTGTTAGGACGACAAACTCATGTATTCAGAAGAACTGGCAATGTTATCTGTTCAGATTCTTCATACTTACGCTATACATAATATTTATCGAGAATGCTATAATATTAATTCTTAGCTTCACTCTCATGGTTTCTTGGTTATTGGTAGTGTCAAAGTCCTTGGGTTATACTGCTGAATAAGTTAAACAAGAAATGAGTGAATTTTATTGGTTTGTATTTATTATAATTTTTTTGCATTGCATTTGACAAGTATTTTCCAACTTGACAAGCAGGGCTCAGAGCTTCTGATTCTCAGGCAGTTTACAAACCCCTCACCATCCTGTAGTCCTCTTTTCCCCAAACCCTCAGCAATTTACTTCCTGACCTAATGCTTACCCTGGATGTGCTGTAGGTCTAAATAGGAAATTCACCCTGGCCCATCACACTGCAACAGTGACTTCCTTCCCCACTCCATCTTAATGTGTCACTGCAAAAAAGAAGGTAACGATGGGACAGAGGGGTAAGGTCCCTGTCCTGCAAAAAAAGGAAACACAGGGCATGCAACTTAGTCTGAGGCCCTGAATACACTGACTCCTGCCCACCTGCTCAAAGCCTAAAATCAACCTCACACACTTCATACCAGAGCTAAACAAGAAAGAGGGAAGCAGAAAGGGGAAAACAGGCATGGTCAATGGACATCTGCCTAAGGCTGTGGCTCACCTCAGCTTCATTGTCTTCCCCTTTCCTTGATGGTCATGTTTCCCTCAGCAGAACTCACCCTCTCCTTTTTTGAGAAGGTACCTTATCCTCTATTGATCGGAATTCACTGCTGGTGTGGTCAGTGGCAAACGTAACTCAGTGGAGTTTATTCATTCAAAATTCAGGAAATAGTTTGTCTTCTGCTATATACCAGGTAGGTAGCCACTTGCCACCACACCAACAGATTTTCCTGCTACAGTTCTTCTGTATCTGTATGGGAAATTTTGTTTGCACTTCATCTTCTGTATCCATATGGTATTAAAAAAGAAGGGAAGGGAAGGGAAGGGAAGGGAAGGGAAGGGAAGGGAAGGGAAGGGAAGGGAAAGGAAGGGAAGGGAAGGGCAGGGAAGGGAAAGGAAAGGAAAGGGAAGGGAAGGGAAGGGAAGGGAAGGGAAGGGAAGGGAAGGGAAGGGAAGGGAAGGGAAGGGAAGGGAAGGGAAGGGAAGGGAAGGGAAGGGAAGGGAAGGGAAGGGAAGGGAAGGGAAGGGAAGGGAAGGGAAGGGAAGGGAAGGGAAGGGAAGGGAAGGGAAGGGAAGGGAAGGGAAGGGAAGGGAAGGGAAGGGAAGGGAAGGGAAGGGAAGGGAAGGGAAGGGAAGGGAAGGGAAGGGGACTATTGAGTTTTCATGTGAAAAATAGCTGCAAAACTTGATTAAAAAAATCACTGGGTGAACAAAAACAAATTTTCTAAGGCAAATATTAGAATAAGCTATAATATTTTAAAAGGTTTTTTGATTAAAATAAATGACATTTCAGTTAAAACATATGTGAAAAATATCTTCTTGATCATACCTTATGCTGCTGTTTAAAGAGAACTTTTTCTCACAGTACGTGGGGAGTTGGGAGAGTAAGAAGGGAAAGTGTTTAACTAGGGGAAAAAAAAAATCATTGTCTTGTCAAAGCTTTTAGCAAAGTGAAGAAAATGGAGGGAAAAGAGCCTGAGAAATAGCTCTTTAACTTTTGCAAGAACATGAAAAAGAAAAAAAAGGCTCTAAGGCAGTATTTTTCCTTCATTTCTTTCTTCATTTTTACAAAATAAACTTGAATACACCAACTCCTACTTCACACAAATTTGTGACATACATTAATATGTAGTTTATGGAATCTGAGGCTTCCCTGAATTTAACATATGCTACCAGTGTATGCTGTCTTTTTTTGAGACTATAGGATGAGCATACTGCTTCGCTTATGAAGTACAGGTAGTTCAACAATCTGAAAATTCTTTATTAATTTCAATATTTACATACATGGATATATTGTATCCTGGTATTTGTACAAAGAAAAGGAACTGCTAGGGAAGCCCTAGAGAAATTTTTATTTTAGATATTAACTAAATCAATATATTAAAGACTTAAAAAAATCACTTGGCTAGTATATTCCTTCTTAGAATGAGACTACTACAACAAGTGAGGATAGCATTTGACGTGTTAATATTTGTTGTGAAGTGATTTAATAAATGTTTAAATAACTCACTACTGCTGTCAGTACTTTTGCCTAAGAAGTTATAGTCTGCAAGACTTTAATGTGTGTGGTCCTGTACCTTAAAAGAAAGAGCCCCAGACACAAACCACTTTTCTTCTTCAGCTATAGAGTAGTGTGTGATCTTTTTTCCTTGCCACAGAATGTCCATTGGCAGAGGCCAAAAATTGCAGCTAGTTCCAAGTCACCTACCATGAAACCCATATGGTGCATGCATTAGGTCCTCAAAGCCAAGGACGGTGTTACAAATGTACTACTACTACTCTGCAGTATTTGCTTGACGTAGCCTGGGACAATAAAACACCTATTTGGGTAAATCCACAGTAACCTTAATTCTGTAGTAGGATGTCTTTTTATCATTGACTCCTAAAATGTCACAAAACTTACTGTTGGTACAAGTTTTTGCAGGAAAAAAATTTCTTCCTTGTAGGCTTTCCATTAAGTTGTGGTTTGCAGGTGATCTAGGAGTCAAATGTGAAGTTATTTCTACTGTGACACCCATCCTGTAACTTCTTAACGTTAAAAGTTTTTCAACATGGCAGATGCTTAAATTACTCCCTCAAATGAGAGGCAACTAGCAATAAAGCTTTGAGTGAATGTGTTTAAGCTTTGTACTATGGCTATTACAGAATACAATTAAGGCTGAGAAATACTAGAAAAAAACAATCCTGATTAATTTTTTAAAGGAAGTGGGGGAGATCAAAACCAGAGATACTTGTTGAGTTTGGGTCACCCAGGTTGAGATGCTTGCAATCTGTTTTTCTGTGGTGTTTAGCCTATGTTCAGAGCACAGCCCCTTTCAACTCCAACAGAGTGGTAGGAACGGGTGTTCCTACCCAGACACTCTGTCTTCTGCCTTAAAAATCATTTTTCTTCCTCATGACAGATCTTAGCTGAGCTAACTCTTCTGGCATGGCCTTACTTAACTTCTCTTCCTCCGCAGTTTTACTCTTTAAGCAGTCATGGCCACATGTCAGGGCTGATGGCGCAGAGTATGCCTGGCTGGCCTCCCTCCCGGTTTCCTACTGCTCCAAATCTCTTGTTTGTTCCCCCACCACCCCCCTTCTTTACCGCAAGCTGGCCTGTTCGCAGCCCATGAACATGCCGATCAATCCATTGCTTGAACAATACCATCTTCTCAGAATTGGCCTCCCTGGGGTTGCAAGCACTGAAAAAGGAGCTGGTGGTTTTGCCGTTATCCACATTAGCCTGGATCTCTGTCTGCTGTTAGATCTTTTCTCCCTGCCTCCCTCCCTGCCTCTATGTCTGTCCCTTCCTCTCTCTTACTCACCTCCTTCCTCAAGTGGGAGACAGAGATTGTGACTATTTTCTTCCCAATTGCTCAGGATGCCATAAGGGGAAGAGAGGTTCTCATCTGTGAGTTATCAGTCTGAGTACTTGAAAAGCAATGTGTGAGGAACAGTGGTCTTCAGGGTCTTCTTTCTCCTGCTAGAAATCAGAGAATTGAAACTCTCTGCTTGGAAGTGGAATTTGAAATGACAGAGGGGACTGCTCATATGCACATGCATAGGTTTAAGAATATACATTTGCAAAGTTGTAGGCCAACTTAAATCCAGGTCTAGGTTTCAGGCGGGCCAGAACTTTGCAGCTGAAGGCAAGATTTTTTTAGGCAATTTAATAAGTGTTATTCTTATATTTTACTTCATTGTGTTAGGAGAAACAAGGAGTCTAGGGTAGTAAATTTTAAGGAGTAATGATATCCACATCAAATTTTAACAAACCTTACAGTGTTTTATTTGTAATCAGGGCAAAATGAATCATCCTCTCCTTCTTTAAATCTTACTCTACTTTATTATACCTGTACTCTATATTTTATTCTGAAGAATGATAGACTTAATTTGAGGTACTAAAAATTTGTATTGAATCATGAAAAGAAAATAATTCATCTTTGCTTGCCACAATATATTGTTGCTGGGAAACGAGTCACAAATATTTGATAGTCAGCATATATGAGATAGATGCTGATTTTTATTAGACTGCTTCACAATTCTGTTTCTCCTGGTAGAGTTTGTTCACAGTTGTGCTGGGGATGAGATTTGAAGTTCCCTCCTTTTCCTCAGAGAATATAATAGAAGGGATTCGGGGGGAACAGTATTAGGTTAGAGCTGTGGGTGGAAGCAAGCTAGTGCAGACTGTGATGGATTAAAAACAAGCAACAGTGAGTGAAAAACAGAAAAGCACCAGAACGGGAACAGAAGGAGAAATAGGAAAGATCCACAGAAATCTGAGGATAGTAAGAGCTAGGAAACACAGATGAAACATCTCTCAGACCTCAAATAGATTTTTTTTAATTTGAAATCAGATGTTATGGTAATCAGTCACTTTATGATGGTGGTAAGTTTTTGGTTTGATTGACACTAACTCACTCTTCAAAGGCACTGTGACTGAAAGCATGAGAGTTGAGTAAAAATTGTAGTCATCTTAACGTTGTCCTGAACTTGAGTAAAACCTATGAAATAACCAGATCATTAGTGGTTTACCATGTTCTCTTTTTTTGTGATTCTTAATATGTGTTTGCATTTCTCAGCTTTGCAATATTTGTTCTATTAGCACTTTTGTGTATAATGTCACTGTAAGTATCTTACATATGGTATGACTGAGTTCTCTCACACAAAAAAGTTTTTCTTGGTATCCCTTTGAGCTCATGCACACAAAAAAAATCTTTCCTTGAGAGCAAGGTATCCAGGTTTTTGTAATATGTCACCAGAAGAAAGCTAAAAACGAAAGCTGAAGAAAACATTTGGGTAGAAAGAAGATGAAATCAGTACCAGACGGGTGGCTGTTATGGTATCATTTTCCTTTTTTCTCCTGAGGTCTGCAGTTTCATTCCTGCCATTTGCTCTTGTGTCAACAGGCACACATTTCTTAGTTACAAACGGCTATAATGGGAAATTTTGATTCTGAATGCATATTGATAGAAAGTTTTGAATTACATTTAATTTGGGGACCAAGCAAAATGATTAAGAGAGAAAAAGAACATTCCTGATCCATGAGATTTTTCAGATGAACTAAACCAGATTTGCAAATCATATGGTCCTCGGTAATGTGTCTATTCAAGCAAAAATACAACATCAAAAATTACTCTTTGTTCTAAAGATTAAAAAATGTATTCTGCTTTTTGTAGGTCATGACTGTCACGCTCCATTTCCTGATGTAAACACCCACCCGCCCTTTTTTTTTTCCTTCATTAATAGAGAGATTGGCCAGTGTGGTATGTTAACAATTAAAACCTGAAATCGCTATACCATTCATTCTCAGTGATATATGAATGTTCATATTCTTTCTTGGCACTTCTTTTTGTTTGATTATTTTCACATATTTCAGAATTGAAATTCAAAGCAAAAAAATGTAAACAGTACGTAACTCACTGACAATCAGAATGATCTCAAAGCTAGTGGAAAATTCTTATAACATTCACTAGTGAGATGACACATGGATGTCACAGATCAGATATATCTTTTACTTGCATCCATTGAAACTCTGCTGTCATTGTTTGTCATATATTTGCCTTAAAAATGCAGAAATCTGAAAGAGATTTGTTGAATAATAGCACTTTTCAAACTGAAGCTCATTTTTTAGGTCCCTGGATAATCAAGAAGGGTCAAAGGATTATTTAAGAAAAGAGGCAGAGACAAGTGTATTTTTGATTTGTATAAGTTCAGATGGCTCATAAGTATCTTAACAACACAGAGATTTTTATCATCTCAACTCTTCTGTGTGACAGCTGTGTTGGAATTAGTTACATGAACAAAGAATGAAAAAAAATATTATCAATAATGACAAGGAAATTACTGACCTACTTGTGGCAGAGGGAAGACTTTATGGTAAAGCCTGTTTTTAATTTGATTTTGCAGACCTTATGTACACTATTCCATAAACTCAAAGGTCTTGCATAATCAAGGGTTTTGGAAAGATACTCCATGTTATATAGTATTAGGAAACTGGAATGTATTGTTTATTTTTTTTTTTATCGTGAACTCGTCATGTAAGAAGTAGAATTGAGTTGGGCAAGGAATTACTCCTTTGAAAATATAAAACCACAAAAAAGACCTTTTAGGGAATGAAAAATAGTAAAGAACGGGACGGGTGTTTTTCTCTATCTTTTTTACACAATGAGACCCTTCTTGGAATTAGGAGGGGGAATATGAACTTGAAATGGATTATAAAAAGATAAATCAATTTTAATCTTTGATACAATAGGTGTGGTACGTACACCAGAATTGTCTCCAAATTTCTTCAAAGCAAATGTTACTGAAATCTCCTTTTGCAGACCCAGCACTTTTCCTTGCTTCTGTTAGGTCTGAGGAATACTGGAGAGATATAGCACACAAGAGGCTGGCTCACACAAACTCTGTGAAAACAAGAAGTCAATGTGGAATAAGCCCTGAGAAGTCAATAAGAGTGAATGGCTGTGCTTAACATTTCTGAGTTCTCATATTTCTCATTTGTCTATTGTCATTCTTGGTAACGGAGCTATTTAACTTATTGTATGAACATATGCAATGCTATAATTTTATTGTGGTGGCAGCAAAAGGCATTTTTAGATGAAGTCTGCAACAACAGCAAAAGACTCTCCACTTTGTTTCAAAGTGAAACTTTCCCATGTCATTTTAAACTTCAGATGTTAGTATTGTAGAGTTATATTATGCCAAGTCAAAACAAAGACCCTTATCCTTACTTTTCATTGACTTTCCTTTACAGGTACTTTGGAATTACATCTCTGCTTCAAAAAAGGAACTTACATGTTGAAGTAAATACCTAGTCAACTTGTGCATTCAACAATTTCTTTTTACTCTTCTCTAGTTTTATGCTGTTTTGCGTTGTTTTATTTTAAATTATTTTTTTAAGTAAAGTAAAAATTGATTATTTTAATATAACCTCAGGATTCAACTTGGTCAGGAAGTTATTTCTTCATTCCAAAATGTTTTGTTACTTCTAGACTGTTCCACACCATAGCATGTCAAATCTAAGCCCCTTAGCATTCTTGCAAGGAAAAAAGAGTCAGAGGGGCTGCCAAAGACATCTCAACCAATTCTACCAGTGACGTAATCATAAACTAACTGGAAAGTGGAGGTTTACACATGTGTCAGGGCTCCCAGAAGTGAGGTCAGCAATGATGGAGTGTGGAGCTTGATGGAGGAAGTTTATAAAAACCATTGAGTCTTATTATATGATTCCTACCACGTTCTGCCCTGCCTCGTGTCTTCCTAGAACAGTCAGATGATTAGGGCACTAACCCCTGGTGTTGAAGCCCAAAATTCAATGAATACTTAATACAATTTGTACAAAATAGAGCTGCTGTAATAGTTGAGATTGAAAATGTTCCATCAAGAGTAATGGATAGCCTTGAGGGTTTACTGGGGCTGAAAGGCTGAAGCTGAAATCTTTGCTCTAAGTCCAGAGGAACAGAGCCTGAACCTGGGTCTCCTGCTTCCAGGAAAATGCTCTTGTCATTGTGCCTCTTGGTTATTCTGATATGTCTAGTATAGTCTTCCTGAACAAAAAAGTCTGTGTTTGCTGCAACAGATGTGTTCTCTTTTACATGTTTTGGCGCCAATGAATTGACATTTTCCAATGAAATTTTGTAAATGGAAAACTTGGGCACATTAAACTGTAAGACTACTCAGGATGGAAAAAATGGCATCACAAAGTAACTCCAGGACAGACACCATATTCTTCTAACGAACGTCTGTGTCTTCTACCTTTTCTACTCTTGTGTAATGATGCAGCTGTCTACCTGCTAACAGTAAGGTAAATTGACATTTTTTGTCTCAAGGCATATCTCTGTTAAGATGTCCTCCTTTTTTATAAGTCCCTTTGTACTTGCTCTAATTTGTTTATCTCTGACTTTGCTAATTTTCTTTCCCCTCCCTGAAGTGATTGCTTTTTACTTTTCAATTTTGCTTCCTGCATTGCCTCTGATGTTATGCTCCTCATTAGTTGAAAAGTTTATTGCTTTCCTTCTCCATCAGGAATGCTCCTACTTTCCAAACCCAAGCCCCTTCTCCTCATTATGAAGAATGTCTCTTTTTCTATGTAGCTAGTGAGACTTCTTCAGTTTGGTTTTTTACTCCTTAGTACAAAGAAGCCCAGAATGGAAGAAAGTGCGTACTGGCAAAGGCTTGGACATTCAAAGCTTTACTTAACAATGTTCTAGTATGTATGTGACATTTGTTCTGACTTCATGAGGTGAAATTCCTACCATCCTGAAATTCCTGAAGTTGGGCTCCTGGTTTCATAGGAAGTTCTTTGCTGAAAGATTAAAAAGCACCCTGATAACCTCAAAGTAATAGTTTTCTGGGAGAATCAGCTCTATTTAGTTTAGGTACTTTTGATACTTCCCTCTTGTTACTGGTGAAGGGCAAAAATAGATAATGATTTTCACAAACATACTAGAAAACCTTGTGGGAGCATCTTTGTGTATTTTAACAGCCAAAAAGATTTTATTATTAATACTGAAAATTTTGTCACTTTTGCCATGAAATTGCGTGCGGCTCATGTTTTTGCCATGATTGACAGAGGATTCTTGCCTGGAGCCAGCTGTTTGCTTACTGTGCACCACAGAAAAAACATTTGAGATGGGCCTTGGCTATCACATTTTCATGTGACGTGCACTCTCATATACATGTGCATATTACACAAAGAACAGAAGAACTCACAGCAGCCCCAAAGCGGCATCTGTTCTTTATAGTAAGATAAAGAAGCTGCAGAAGGTTTGTTGAAACTTGCTGATGCTTGTTGTCACTTAGCAGGAAGTGTTTAGGAGTTTGTGAAGAACAAAATTACAATTTGTCAAATGTTGCAAACCTCAGAGTGATCGCATACTATTCAATTTAGCTGTTGATATAAATAGGATTTCAGTTTTTGGGATTACAAAATGACCAACTTTCTGTTCAGGAAAATATTAGAGCTTTAATCTTTTTTCTCCTTCATATTTTTCCATAATCTAAAGGGTGAAGTTACTGTTGTTTTTGTAACCCATAGAATTCTTCTGCCAGCACGCATTAACATGTGAAATCCAGACATTATTTAGCCTTCTACAGGATGATATGATAAATCCTCTGCTACGAGGAGATGATTTTAACATATGGTGGTAGTGTCTTCCATCGTGGCTAGTAGTGCCTCATCTTCTAGTCCTTCTTGAAGTATGGAAAACGAAAAATATCAAAATGTAAACCTTGAATCAAAGGATATTTTAGCCAATAGGAATAATTCAATTCTCTCAAATCACATTCCATTTGTGCCTGGCATAATCATCCATGAAGTTGTATATGTGTCATCTTCATCTGTGGCTCCATGGAATAAGACAAGTGTTTCTGTTATGGCTACAACTGTCAATGGGAAATATCAAGTAAATACACCGTGAAAGCTAGCAGTACTTTTTACTTTGGGGAAAACTTCACGTGTCTTCAAATACATTTAGGAAGGAAGTTCTGCAAATGAAGGATGAATAGGTCATTCATTATATATTTATAGTAAATGGCAAATACTGTTTTACTTCTAAGCAAATGTTGTTAAGCAGCAATTGTATTGTGTTTCTTCACATGTAAAAAACTAGTGTTTATTTTCTATCAAAACATCAAACTAAATTCATTGAGCTATAAGGAATAAGTAGGATGTAAATCCCTTTGAGAGTAGAATATAGATAAAACAATATTTTGCAGGACTAAACACTTTGGTACAGGCTACAGATATATTTAAGAGTTGTAAGGTCGTTCTACAAGCATGATAGAAAGACAGTGTTGTATTGGACACCTGAACAAGATGATTGATACATCTCAGGGATATCTGTATCTACTCCCCTGACATTAGTTGAGCTGGCAGAACAGTCAAGAAATAGACAGCAAAAGTCTGAGCTGTGGGCCCAAGGCACTGCTTATGAATGATTGCAAGACCTTCTGAGGAGCCCTCTCTTTTTCTTTTTCTTTTTTTTTTTCTTTTTTTCTCTTTTTTTTTTTTTTTTTTTTTTTTTGAATGACAGGTGACCATAGTTGAAATTTCAACTGCTGGCAATTAAGTTAGACCACTTGAGATGCGGATGACTCTTTTCCCAACTAATGTCTCAGATTCTACAAATGGGAACAGATACTAGTGAGGCTTTTACCCCCAGGGATGGATGATAAGGCTGCTTGAGTAATTCGGTGGAGTATGCCTTTAGTCAGGCAGTGTTAATGGGAGGGCTGAAATTTTCTAAGTGTTTCTTCTAAAGCCACCCTTGGTTATACTGAGTCATTCACCACTGCCCATAACAGCCAGATGAACTTGTTTCTCTTTACTATCAAAATTAATGGGCCGGATGGAAGCAAAAGCTGTCACTGCATTACTGACCAGCTGAGTCTGCCTTAAATTGAGCTTTCACCAGCAAAGAAATGAAGGTAATAAAAAGTTTTTCTTCTCCTGAAACATGGAAAACAGGATGTTTAGCAAACCTTCTTTTCCCTCTTCAACTTCTCCAGAGTTTTCAGATCATTAAAAGTTAGAATCATAGGATGGTCTGTATTGGAAGGGACCTTAAAGATCATCCAGTTCCAACCCCCCTGCCATCAGCAGGGACACCTTCCACTAGACCAGGTTGCTCAAAGTCTCATCCAACCTGGCCTTCAACACTTCCAGGGAGGAGCAGCCACAGCTTCTCTGGGCAACCTGGGCCATTGTCTCACCACCCTCACACCAAAGAGTTTCTTCCTCAGACCTCATCTCAATCTCCCCTCTTCCACTTTCAAGCCATCACCCCTTGTTCTGTCACTCCCTGCCCTTGTCAAAAGTCCCTCCCCAGCCTTCCTGTAGCCCATTCAGCTACTGGAAGGCCACTAGAAGTTCTCCCCAGAGCCTCCTCTTCTCCAGACTGAACAAATACTTCTTCATTGCAAAGTCACTTTCAACCATGAATGTAAATTAAGTCCACCAGTATCTCTCAATGCAGTTTAGAAGTAGAAAATGAGTAAGACTGACTCTGCCACTTTTATTGCTCTATTGACTCTAGAACTGTCTGAAATAACTTTCCAGAGTAACTCAGGAAAAGTGGTATAGAGCTCTTTCTGAAGAACTATTTGTTGTCTATGAAAAACTGACCAATGGCCAGAGAACTGGAGGGATAGCACACAAATGTATAGAATATTTTTCTTTCTTTTTTTCCTCCACACAAGCTAGACAGGCTCAGGGAAGTGCCCACAGAGACTGTAGGTAGTAGAGACAATGGGGTAACAAGACACACATGAAGTAGGACACAGAAAGAACTAACAAGGAAAAAAAACCCCTAATTTTTATATTATTTATTTAGATTTGCTAAAAGTCTAAGTATTCTAATTTCTCCTTATGTCAGACAATTTCCAAAGGAACACATTAAGTCAGAACTGTAACTATTGGGAACGGAGGGTAAGTACACTTCTGCCTTGCACTGTAGGATCAGTTTAGCACCTTGCTGGTGTCAAGATACACTGTCAAGAACCTCCATGTAGTATGACTCTGACGAAGTATTTCTCTTTCACTCTTAAAGAATGTCTTATTCAAGCTGCTATTTCAAGCTTTTTGATTATATTTAGATTAAGAAATATTCAATGAAATTTTTTTCTAAGCAACAAAAGATTATTTATTAAAATATGCATTTTACTTAAACTGCACTGTATTTTATGTTTGTAGAAGATTTTTGTAAGGTATTAGGTTTTAAGCTCATTCTGTAACATACTTTTTGGTATCAGCACCTTCCTTCTCCCAAGAAGTAGCTGAAATTTATAACCAAAGCAAAAACAGAAAGTATGGTTGAAAGTTTCAAGTGGCTATGGGAAAAAAAAAAAAAACAACCCTTACCTCCAGGCAAGGATATATGTCATTGAGTTTGAAAGTGTGGTAAACTGGAAAGAAAATGAAGGCAAATAAGTGCCCAGACCTGAGTCGTGTCAACATAAACCATTTCTGACTAAACCCTGACTGGACAACACTCCCTCAAGCCAATATAAACCATTTTAAAGTTGCCGTAAACTTGTCCCTTGGCAATGAGCTAAACCAAGATGAGACATGTCATGAAAGTAAAGGGATTTGGGCAAAAAGTGAGCCAAGTCTCTGTGATAGCAAGGATATTTGCAATTTAGAATTAATTTTCCTTTGAGTGTATACTTCTTGAACTCCTCCTGAGATTCAGTCTGCCAAACTTTACAGTTGAGATTGTGCCATGGGAGCTAGACCAAAAGTTATACAGAGCTCCAGGAAATTCACAAATCTCGGTGTAATGTGTGTACTTGTTTTTCTTCACAACACTAGAAACTGACTTGTTGGAAGAGGAGTAAGTTAACGTAATTGTAATAATAATATAGAGGATGTGGCTCAGAAAATGTACACAAATCACTGCCCTTTTATTTCTTTCTGACTTGTCTGCTTAGTGACTGAAGTACAACCAGTAGCTGTTAAAAGCCTAACTAGAAATAAGGTACATGAAGCATAGAGTACTTGAATTTTGAGGATGCTAGCAGCTTATTGAGTTTTTTTAGTGTGTTAGTCTTCCTAATAGCATGTGGTTACATACACTGCATGCAAGTTAATATGTGTTTTATGTCTGTATTGGAGCATGTTTGTAAAAAGTGAATACACTTCAGTGCATTCTATAAACTGTACACAGATATATCTAGAATTCATCCCTGGAACAAAAGAAGTGAAGTGTTCAGGTTGTTCAGTCAATCAAATATTACTGAAGTACTTGTATTAGCAGAGAAATGCATAGTTTTTTTGTTCTGGTCAAGAATCACTGTACAGGTCGTGCAGTCATTCCAGGAAGAAGATTGCCTCTATCTTAAAAAATAATTTTTTAAATTTATAGGTAACTGAAATGAGAACACTTGCATGGAAATAAAGAAGTCTCAGAGTGGGAGTCATTCCTGTTCACGCTGTGTTGTTTATAAAAGTCAAGTTTTGTCAGTTAACAATTGTATTTTTAATAAACCATCTAATTTAAATACTGTGAAGGTGCTATTACAATGAGTGTTATCTGTTTACTCTCATAAATGATGTTATTTTGTCTTGCAGATTCTGGTGTAAAATACAACTAATTAATATTGGAACAATATATCTGAATGATTCATAAACTGATTAGATGACCCAATGATCAATATCACACTCTTTATAAAAAAGGAAATTAAGTACATCTTAAAAAAGGGACTAACGCCTCTCTACCTCAAATGGATTAGAAGTAGGCTTACATTTTACAGTATTCTCTGGTACATCTAAAATACTTTTCCATTGAAGTACTCTGTTGTTAATTATTTATTTTTATCCTTTCTCTTTCCTAAGTCCCTGGTAATGCATGAAGTGCTGTTATCTTCACAAAATTTAACTTACTCAAGGTCACACTGACTGTGCTGTATCAAACCTCTACACCTTGGGGTGGTGTATTCAAGGAGTGGACTGTATGAGAAAATTATTAATTGACAGCCAGGACAGAGAATGAATATTCTTTAATTAAGTTTCTCCATCTTGCAGTCACCTTAGAGGTAGTGATTGCAGTTATAATGATAATATGAGGTGGAATAGCCTCAAACAAAGAGTCCTGTGGATGACCAGCTTTTTTTGGTGAGATGGTAAGATGTCAGTTAGGAAGATTAGGGCTAGAAACTAATATGCATTGTCAAGGATGGAGATAGATGTTGCACCACAGTCAGCTTCAGAAAGTGTTGACAGTTCAGACAAGGCAGAAGGTAGGAACCAAAAGTAAAGAGAATGTAATCAATATTTTTACCAAATAGATTATTGGAAGTCTAAGAAAGCGGCATGCTTGAGGGGTAAAAAATTTAATTGAACAGGACTTTTTAATAGACTTTTGGACTGAGACTGTCTTTCCTCCAAGTGTTCAGCTCCCATTAACCCGAGTTCTGCTGTGGACTGAGGGCAGGGCAATGCCTTACCTTTTACAGTCACTGCGGAGTGGTGGGTACTGTTTCATTCAAGAGTCTGTCACCATTCCCTATGGAATTTATACCTGGTCTATAAAACACCTTCCACTGTAGGTTGATGTACAGTCTGCCTCCCAAGGAGTCATTACTATCTATCACTTCAATGATCTGCTGATAACAGGGGTGTATCACTTATGTGTGTAATGGGTCTGAAAGAAACGGGTCTGTTGAAATTGCAGCGAGTCTACGGAAAACAGCAGAGAATCAGTGGGAGTGCCTGTACGCTCCCTCAGATCCTTGGGGGCCATTATAACGAGGGAAGAATATTAACAGTCTTCAAATGGGAAAGCTTATTATAATCTCCTTCATTAATCAAAGAAAAATCAAACATGACACCGCGTCGTCTAGACAATGGTAGGTACAATTCAGGCTTTTTTTCTGACATTTGCTAAACGTTGGTTGATTTTGGGATGGCCATTCTAGAGCCCCATGAACTCAACTGGTGTTTTTCCACTTGGATTTGACTCTTGGTCTTTGCCTCAGGCTCTTCTTTTCTTTCACATATCTGCTATGTTCGTGGGCTGTTTCTATGCATATATGAGAGCTGTGCATAGCACGGGTTAGCTAAGGACAGAGCAGCAAACCTTAAATCTCAGTTTCCTAGCTGCTCTTAAAGCACTAGTGTTGTTTTAACATCCTTTCCTATTTCATGAGCATGCAGCCGTAGACATAAATATAAATACATCTGTCTTTGATAAATTAAAATCCTAACAGGTGTGTGAATCCTTGCCAAGATAGTTATGAGCTGGTCAGTATATATTGCTTGCACTTGGAAGTGGTACATTAGAGAACACTCAACTGTTTCATTGCTTTATAAATAGATGGATTTGGCATTTCGGCAATCATCTGCAGAGGGTAAGAAAGTATTAAATGGATAAAAGTAAGTATAGATCATGTTTCAGAATCTTGTAGATGAAATTAATTGATTCTACAACATGTTCATTCCTGTCATTAGCTTTTCCTATCTTTTGTGTCATTTTAGGTTTGATAGGAGCAGCAAAGAGAGGAAAGATGTTCTAGTGCTGCGGGTGCTAGTCCCAGACCTCAGAGACCCCAGATCAGTTTCCTTTTCTGCCATAGACTTCCTACCTGACCTTGGGCAACTTTCTTAGTCTGGTTGACATCCAAAAAAGCACTTAGGAACCTAAAGTGTAACTCAAGCTTAATTTAGGTCCCTTTGTTCAGGGGAGTGCTCCACAAAAATTCAGCCTGCTTAGGTGCCTAAAAGGACTTGGCTGCCATGGCTTTGACCAGTAAAAAAAAAGACAGACAAAGATCATTTAAGCATGTTCAAAGGCACCACTGTCCTCAGAATGGGCTGAGAATAGAAGTAGTGTCATTTGGAGTCTATTTAGAAGTGACAAATCAGTTATATCCCTGAAGGTCCTGGTCTGTTAGGTGTCCTCTGAGTGCCTGCCATGTGCAAAGAGCGTTGAATTCAGCACAAAGTGTGGTAGTTTTGACAACGTATATATTTTTCAAGCTTGGAAGGAGAAAGACCAGTTCTCCTCCTCTTGTATATCCTCCCAGTGGATATAATGCTCTGAGAAGTGGAAGGAAATGGCTTGTAGGTTCTTTTCACTATGTGGCATTTAAGATTTACTACCTCTTACTGTGGTCTGCTCTGGGATAAGAGAAGATAATGGCTGTCTCTATTGTGGAAGGTGTGTTGTTGTGCAGGAAGAACAATCAAGGTTCACAAGAGGAGAAACCACACATGTAGGACAAGACACATGACAGAAAGCCTGTGGTTAGAAAGCGCAGCTCTTGGTTCTGCTTTCTACTTCTACAGAAAATGTTTACCCATTTTATCCAATGACTGTAGGGCAATGTGGAAAAACTGTCCCTGAAGTATGGTGTCAACAGGTTTTGTGTTCACAGAAAAACATGAGAGAGTGGAATTTGAGCTGGAGGACAGGAAGGTCTTAGAGCCCTATTCTGAGATTGTGGAGAGGTGGGAAATCATCAGAGAGGACAGCCCTTTGCCAGGCACAACCTGTTGGGCTGTGGTTAGTACAGACTGTTTAATCACAACTCATGTTAAGTTCAAAAGACTTCTGGATTTACTACTTTACCTCTCCTATGAGGTGCACTTTGAGAAAAGACCATTCCTGAGTTTATGTTTGGGCTATGTCTATTGCTCATTCATGTACCAGAACCCTCAGCTCCCCCAGGACCACTTACTTTATCTGTTATGTTCTAGCCAAAGCTTGTTTTACCTAATCTCTGTTGTGGTGAGTCATCTTGCACTATGCCCTCCTCTTCTTTTCCCTCATTGTTAGTTTGGTGACTAAGAAATTTTTAAAAGTCTGAGACAGGAGTTCATATTCTTCAGATTTAAGAGGGCTTGAAGTCTATACATTCCACTTTCCAGGTAGGTATGTTCTAAATATTTACCTGCTGTGACCCTTCTGTGTCCTCTGTTACCTTTATAAAAATTCCTTTCCCTGTATCTGAGTGTTTGCTTTAGATGCCAGAGATTTGCATCTCTGAACCTGCAGAGATAATGAGCTCACAGATGTCTTTAGGTAGGGCAGGTAGGATTTGAGGAAATTTTCAAATTTAGTGTTTTGTGTTGACTGCTGTGAATTGAGTTCTAAAAACTAGATCTGCTTTTCGTTATATCAAGAACCTGATTCTGGGAATTATGTGCTGGGACTGGGTGCTGAGTTATGACTATGCTCCTCTGTCTCTAAGGTTTTGGCTTGTAAAACAAGGACAGGATATCTAGCACTAAGAGTACTATCTGACTGTATTTCAAGGTAGGACAGTACCATTTAAGCACAATGTACTGCTTGGATATCAGAGCAACAGTGACCATGTAAAAAAGAAGGATTGTCCATTGAAATTGAGAGAGTTACATTTAGCTTACACTGTAAAATAAAAGTCCTTTCTTTCTCTTTCCAGGCTTTCTTGATCTAATATAGGACCTATAGAAATCAATCAAGATTCTGGTGTACAGCAAAGTGCCTGTTTACTACTACAAGAGCCTTCCAAGTAATCTCAGAAGGATGAACTGATTTGGACAGATTTTTTAAAAGCTCAGCTAGCTGGCCACTGCATGCTTTTTAAAGCCCTTGTCTCCCTTATAATGTCATTTTTCTATCATGTGGTACATCCCTTTAGATATGTCTACGTTGGAATCATTGCTATTTATGTGCAGACACTTGCATTAACCCTCAACTGACGGTAAGGTACGTGCAGCACTATGGGAATGAGGGTAAGCTTCAATATCTGAGTACTTATAAAACTTTCCAACTGCATTTTGCAGGTGGTCTTGAGCTTCAGTTTGCTGTAACTGCACTTATAATAAGCTTATGAGGCATATTTGGCTATCTCTGAATCAGCCTTAGCCACTGTGGTTGCTACAGAATATTAAATACCATTTGATGTGGGTCCCTTGTAAAGTGGACTTTTGGGTGGTCTATTCCAGACCAAGAATAAACAAAAGAAATAATTTATCTATCTATCTATTTATTTATTTATTTATCCCCACACTGAGTAATAGAGAGAGCTCTTTGGCTAAAAATTATAGAGCTAAAAAGCATCACATGTTTTAATAACATACTTGCTCAAGATAATATAACTTATACACCCAGATGGACTTTGAAATTAGACTGGACAAAAGACTAGGGAATGTTCTTTGGGGAAAAAGCCCGTACTGGCAGGAACAGTTGATCTAATAGATATTTTCTATTTTTGATGTCAATGAATCACAATTTTAACATCTCTGTCTTAAACACCAGTATTTCAGAACCACTTGGCCAATATATGACCAAACTAAAATATATTTCATTATGAATATCAGTGTATTATGGTGACGTCAAGATGAAATCACTTGTGAGAACAGAAAATAATTTTCTTACATATATATTCTAGCCAAAACACTATGGTCTTGGGTCAAGATATAAAATATTATTAGTCTTATGGGAATTTTGGAATGAAGATTGGTAAATGTGGAGCATTCTTTCTATTCCCCTTTATTTTCTAAAAGATTATTTTTTTATATGAAAATGTGCATGCAAAATTTACATCTACTCCTGTTGGATCATTTACTTTGATTTGGGGATAAAACAGCAACAAATCGTCATATAAATTTTAGAAAACAGATTTCTCCTCATTTTGGATCCCTAATTTATCTATATTATTACAGAGAGCGTGAGAACTGTGATGTTGTGACTGAATTACTCCACCATTAATTCCCACTGTTACAGTTAAAAAGAGGTTGGGCACAACATCTCAAACTTATCTCACCCATATGTAAACAACTACAGAATAGGTGTCAGCAACAGTTATATCTTCATACACAACAGAGGGAGAAGTGCATTTGCAAGAGGGTTTGGATCATCTGACCAATTTTAGGCAACCTCCTTAGAACTAAGGTCTAAAAATTCCTGTTTCTTTCAGTGGAGGCTATAATAGCAGTTCAGGTACCTAGTCAGGTGCAATAAGCAAAATCAGATAAGATGGGGTGCCTGTTATCCCAAGAACTTTGTGCTGTTGCAGGATACTGTAGCTCATGAATTTATGAAGTTGAGAGGCTTTACACACTAAGTGTCCTCTGAAGCAAGTGGAAAGCCTAACTGATGAGGGTACATGTCATAATGATACCACAAATACAAGGTTGTGCCTTAAAGACATAGTTTATTCTGTGGCTTCTTCAGTGATGATCTCAGCTTATATTAGAGATGAGATTAACCCTAGCCTTGGAATAGAGATCTGAAACAGATCTTCCACTGGTGCAAACCACGGTAAGGCTCCATTTGAAAGTACTGGAGTGATGCTACTTACCTTGGCTGAGGGTCTGTTCCATCTGTTGTTGTTTAACTGTAGACAGAATGACATCTCTTTGTTTGACAGCTACCAGAGAGATAATCATAGCAGGCATATATCTCTCTGGAGATGGATCGGTGCCCAGGTTATCAGTATTCAGATATATCATTGGATTAACTTTGAGTTTGGAAGCTTGGAGTTCTATTCTGTAGATTTTATCTTTTTTTTTTTTTTTTTTTTTTTTTTTTTTTTTTTTTTTTTTTTTCCCACAATACTGTACAAGTTGGGATCTTTTTTTCCAAAACTTTTAAAATAGATTAATTTGTTTTGAGGTTAATTTCATCCTTGAACTTTCTGATTCCTGCTTTCAATAATTCACATTTAAAACAAAGTGAATCATTAGACTGATCTCAGCTGTGTTGAGATGTTACTTTTTTTAGAAGTGATTGCAATTATTTCTGTTGTGTGGTCACAATGGTTGGGTCCTGTGCTCCAAATTATTGATCCAATTGGACCACATTTCCTCTCTGAGTTTTCAAAATGTATTTTCAGTTTTTATTCAGATATTCTACTGCCAGCAAAGCCTTTTCAAGGCTCCTGGTATTTATTTTAAGTCATTCCAAAGCAGAACAGAAATGCAAACTGTTTCTCCTCTATTGCTCTCCCTCTGTAACTGCAATATTTAAGGTTGTTATCTGTGAAAGTAACCCTCTTGCTTGGGAAAAACATTGATAGCTATAACCAGAAGGTATTTTTCATTTTGCTTCTTGAGACACTCCAGGCAGATTATTGAGAACTTAAACAGAAGCTGTGGTAGAGGCACCTTCCAGTCTCTCTGAGATTCAACAAACAACAAAAAAAAGTTGTTTCAAGGGTCTTGCCTCATCCCTTGGGTAAAACTTACCAGTATTTCTCCTCCATTCCTTCTCCAGCTTTGTGTGCCATGGATCTCTCAGATGACCTCATTGAGTCCCAATCTGTTGAAAGCAATGCCACTCAAAGCAGTCACCAAACCTTTTCCCCCTAAGGGAGTTACTGGAAAATAATATCAGGTGTAGTGTTTTGGATAACGGGCCTGAATAGTCACTGTATGTCTAAGTTGAATAAGCTCATATGTTTCAGTAGCCCTCGTTTTCATGACTCTGATGTCCCTCCCTTTGATGTGAATCCATCACCATCAAATGGTATAGCTCTGATGACAAGAACTATCAGCTGGGAAAGCAGAGAGAGATATGAGGTTTTCTCCTATTCATACAACATGTTTGTATTTTTAATGGGCATAGCACTTTAAAATCAACTTTAAAAACTATTCTGTGATAAAATATTAAGATACAGTACTGTGATTATGGGAATAATGCACATTTTTTTTCCTATGTTGGTATTTAATCCAGTTCCCTTTTATGCATTATTACAATAAAAAAACCCCAAAGGTCTAGAGCAGGAAAATTAAGATGTTCAAAATGCTGTGTATCCACAATTTTATCTACAAAAACCATAATACTTTTCCTTGATTTCTAAACTGGAATTATTGAAATGAGTGATTTTAAAGGCTGACATCTGAAACCTTGCGCATCTGTGGTTCAGATGGTGCAGTAACTGGTTGATACTGGTTCCCACAGTTGCAACTCTAGGATTTCTGTTCAGAATCTTCCCATATAGAAACTGATCTGTCTCAACATCAGGGCAGGTCTGTGCTTTGGGTTTAACTTGACAGTATGGTAAGAAATAAGGTCTCACTCGTCCTTCCACCTCCATAGGAATTTCAAGGAGAAAGCATGAACTCACTTTTTTTACTTTTGGGGATATGGGAGGATTTGGGATTCTGAGGATCTAAGTCTACTTCATCTGAGAATGTTTAAAAATGCAATAATTGTTTTCTTCCTTGTGTTGTCATTTTGGTACAATTGCTGGCAGCTAAAGTAACCATATTTCTTCATATTTTAGACTGTCAGTGCTTGTTTTTTTTGATTGATTGTAAAAACTGTGGAAATTTTAAGGGGAATGGATCTAATCACTCCCTGAAACTCACTTTTCAACTTCAGATTAAAAAAAAAAATCTTGACAAATTTCTAATTAAAACATAAAAAAATCAGTTTTCAAAGAATCTTGTAAAAAAAGAAGACACAAGCATTTTGCATGTAAAAGCACAAACACAAAATGGGAAAGTAATTTAGGACTTGCAAACCAAGGGGAAGGATAACATTCCTGTGGAAAAGAACCAACCATTGACATTTCTTTCATTCTCTGTTACTGACAGACATGGAGATGAAACACTGTTAGGGAAAAAAAAAAAAAAAAGAAAAAAGAAAAAAGAAATTGAGGTCTGAAGAGACAGAATAATTCCAAAAACTAGGGACAAAAAATTTGTGAAGGGTTTAGAAGGCAAGCCATATGAGAAGAGGCTGAAGTCATTTGTTTCGTTCAACCTGGAGAAGAGGAGACTGAGAGGAGATCTCCTGGGGGTCTAGAACTTCCTCCCAAGGGGCAGAGGAGGGGCAGGTGCTGATCTCTTCTCTCTGGCCACCAACGAATGCCAGGAGCAGAGGGAATGGCAGGAAGATGTGGCAGGGGAGGGTGAGGTTGGCCATGAGGAAAAGGTTCTTGAGGCAGAGGGTGGTGGAGCACTGGAACAGGTTCCCCAGGGAGGTGCTCATGGCACCAAGCCTGACAAGATTCCAGCAGCATTTGGCCAACATATACCCTCAGACACATGGTGTGAATGTTGGGATTGTCCTGTGCAGGGCCAGGAGTTGGACTTGATGATCCTTGTGGGTCCCTTCCAACTCACAACATTCTATTATTCTATGATTCTACATGCAGAAGTAACCAAACCTTAGATAAGCTCATATATCTACCTTTCCCTGTCACTGTACTGCAGGTGCCTAGCCTCTCCGGCTATGCCTACACTGCAGAACAAGTGTTATTTGAAGAGTGAGCACCATAACATGCAAGAGAGCCTACTAAACTCAAGATGAACTCAATTCCATTGCAGATCTCCTTCAACCTCTGTCCCCACGTTTCTTTTCTGGAATAACTGGGAGGATAATGGAAAGGTTTTGAGCTTCGTCTGTTATGGTCATGGAGTTGGGATTTAGCTAGAGCTCATTAAAGATGGTCTTTGCACCAGTTCCCCTTCCACAAAGCAGAGATGGCTGTACTTTGCCTCATGGATCCTTCAATCATGATCTAAAAAAATGTCATCACTGACAATAATCAGTAAAGATCTCAAACCCGAGCATTCATTAAACTGATTCTCATGGTCAAATAGGTAATCAGCCTTTTTTTGTCTGCTCTAGTCTCAATTTCATCTTTCACTTCAGTGAAAGAATCATTGAACTTTCTTTAACCTGATGAAAGAATCATGCTCTTTTTCTAAGCAAGACGTAAACCAACCAAAAGGCTTATCTATTTATTTATAGCTTTTCCATTTACAAGACTCTTTTTGGCAATATGGCCAACTGCTATCCTGATATGATTGTAGGAAATATTTATAATTCCTTTAAATGAGACTGATTAATCTTGACTTGTTTTTCACCAAATTTTCTATAGTTAGATGATGGATTTTGGAAGCTAATCATCTCAGAGGAGAGCTGCTAGAGGCTAATTCATAATATATTTTGTATCACTCTGCTGTTGATTTAAATGTTAAGATTGTTTTCTCTGCTTCTTCGTGTCTTGCAACAAACATTAGAATTCATGCGGCGTGTGGAAGAAAACTCAAGAGGATCAGTGTGAAGAGGTGCTTGTTCTTAAACTCGTTTGCTTCCTCTTGTTTTGATAGAAGGAAGATGTGACCTATAGCTGTACCACCACACTTCACTCTGTTTTTCAACTTAGTAGATTGTCTCTCTGATGGGTTGCTTTTGCAAATATGGCATTTTTATATTTATATTGTATCACCAAAGGCAGATTGAGTCAATTCAGTAGATTTTTAAAAAAGTTTTCTATGAGAAGCAAAGAGAATGTTGTGTGACTGGTTTTTTTGTCATTAAGATAAGAAAAAAATGCACGGATTTCGTGGCAATGTATAATAAATGATTGAAATGGAGTCGTTAAATATCCCTTGCAGTCTTTTGATGTACCCTGTAGATTTCTGTCTGCTATCAAAATGAACAGTGCTATACTATTATCTTTCTTTCTCTCTCTTTTAGAGTCTGTCCTATATACAGCTAGAAAGTTTTTATTTGTACAGCACCTGAATTAGCTCAGCTTTCTGTTTTACTTGGATCAAGGATACTAATGATTTTAAACATCATGATTCATGTCTGGACTTTATTAAATGATATTCTCAGGCTTCAGGCTTCCCCTTTCTTTTTTCGGTTTATTTTCCTTTGTTTTCCCATAGGAAAGTTACACAGTATAGTTTCACTAATGCCATATATCTCCCCTCAATTATAGTGGATAGAGCAGCCATATTTTCTTATTAAAAATAAAAGCATATATGGAAGAACACTTTTTTTTGGGTAACTACATTTGATTTTGTTGTGAAATTTTAATTTCACTGTTGGCACAATCATCACCATCACATTTATTGGAAAAACAGGTAGAAAACTTCTTATATTCAGTATACTTCATTTTATCTGAATTTTTGTTTCAGTTTTGGCTCCACTAAAATGCAAAAGTGGTTCTGCTCCTTGACCTCATAAAAAAAATACAACAATATTTCATAATTTTCTGTGCAGGTCTAAGCCTGGCATGCATTTTTGATACCCCTCTGCAAAGGAGCACTAATTATCAATTATCACCTTCCATGGCGATTCTGTATCATGAGTAACAGTTGATTTCAATTCAGCTGGCACTGCCGATACATCTGGCTAAGGGCAGCAAATAATTAGCAAGTGACAGTTATTACTGGCCACTGAATGTGTTGTATAGAAGCAAACTAAGAATAAAATACCCTGCTTTTTTGCAAATCTTTCGCAGAGCAACGTTCTCATAGCAAGTCATAACATTATCCTAATTCCTCACAGCTATCCTTCCCACCTTACTTAACACAAATGACATGACAATCAATGTCACAGACTCTTTCTGTGTGGATTATTATTCTAGTTAATTCCACATGTTGCATCCTCAGCAATATCTGAAAACTATGTCTTGACATTCTCAGCAGATGAAAGCTTGAGTATGTGGAAAATATGGACTGTTAATCAGATAGACAAATAGACAACCCTTTTTTTTTTTAGAAAAAAAAAAAAAAAAAAGAAGGTAATGAAAAAAATCAGAAGAATCAACACACATCCCAGTTGGTGTTAAAGGAGCAGAAAGGTGGTTTCCAACCATCAACTTCTCTACCATCCTCTGCTAATTGCATCTTCACTGAATCTGACCTGATCTACTTTCTGCCATATGTTTTTGTGGTTGAATATAAGAATCTCTAGAGTTTTATTTCTTGCTGTGCAGCGCAGTGTGTAGGATACGAGAGTTAATAGTGGACAGTGCGATGGCATCTATTGCGTATAAACCAGGACTGGAACAAGATCGTTGTCATCCTCAGTACAGGTTGTATGAGACCTTCTCTTTTCCAGAGGGAAAAATCAATGAACGTGCTGAGGTGTTCTTCCAGCAGTGTAGCAGCACTGGGAGCTTTAAATATGCTCCACATTAATTCC
>NW_010331977.1:43824-46031 GCF_000700745.2 Antrostomus carolinensis
GCTGCTTTAAAGGAAAGGACACAATAATCAAAACTATTCTCTTTTGTAGAAATCAACTGGAATACAATTAAGAGTTGATTTTGGTGGCAAAACTTCATTTTAAATTGTATTTTATAACCTAGAAGAGTTGATGGTATGTTTAGAAACTGGGAAGCTAGAATTTTCCTTTTTTTGTTCGGGTTTGGATTTTTGTTTGTTTGGGGTTTTTTTTGACGTCCTGTAAACAGCAAATAACCCTTCTGTCAGAGAGATCTTTCATTGTTTAACTTTACATTTATGAAGAGAGAATGGTAATGTTTTTCACACAGTGGACTGTCTGTCCTCCTCTTTAGAGTGCCAGTGGCAAAAATATAGATTTGTGGAAATGTTCTGCCATTGGTGCCTTTCTCCTTCAGGTCTGGTGCACCAATTGTGCCTGACACAATTTCACTGTATCTCTGATCTCTCCCTTTATAAACTGTAGGTGTCATTGTCATGTTCTTGATTCTTGGAATTTGGGTTTGGGAAGCTTATTTAGGTTTATACCAGGTTTTGGGGGGTTGTTTTGTTGCTGTAAAGGATTTGGGATTTGATCCTGAAGATCTGTAATTTCACCTTTTTGCTCTAGTTGCTTGTTAGTTCCGTTAAGAGCGGACACATTTCTGTCTTGGCTGTAGATTTTAGACAATGTTCATTGAATAAAATAAAATTTCAGAGGAACTTCCACTGCATTGATCTTTCATTTGTGAAGCTCTGCTGTTAAATTAACTGCTGACAATGTCACATAGAATTGGGGTGAAGATTAATGTATTCTACAAGGACTAAATTTTCTCATTTTTCAGACTGGAATACTCATGCAATACTAAGAACCCCCTTGGCAGAGCCACCCCTGAGTTAATGGTGTAGCACAGGATGACAGCTTAGTTCTTCTAAAATCCTTCTTATTGTTTTTTTTTTTACAAAATTTTTTTTTTTTTTTTTTTTTTTTTTAGTGGAGCTTTATATAGTAGATGGCATAGTAATATATCACAATCTCATGACCAAAAAGCTTCTCTCTCGTTCAGGGAACTCTAAACATTTTTAACAATTTCTGCTTGAAATGTTGGTTGGTATCCACACGAGTTTTCTTTCACATTTCTGCCTTGCTGCTTCTTGTAACTTCCCCTTATGTCACACCCTGTCAGTGTGATGACAGGTCTCAGTGCTCGAAGCGTCAACCAACACCTGATACACCCAGATCTGGGAAAATCCCTCAAACAGCAGCTGCAATTCTTGACCTAAACTGAGACTCTCAGAACCAAACCGCAGGGAACAGCATACTGGAGGCACTCTTCCTTCAAGTCATTCACACATCAAACTCTTGTTTACAAGAGGAGGGAGAAGGGAATTTATTGACTATATTTTTTTCTTTGCCTCCTGATGTTCTGTCCTCAAAGCATTTCATACTGGTAGATTTCAGCTTTCATAAATCACCGGCATTTACATTTGTCAAAATTAAAATTAATGTTCCAGTGATGATATGGGGTAGAGATATTTAGGGTAGAATAGCAACCAAGAAGACACAGAATCAAGTGAAATATACTATTTAAAACTGTGCAGTGGCTTGTGCACATAAATACATAGAAATATGTTTCTAAAATCACAACATTTGGTAATTGCTCCCAGAATTATTTATGTATGGACTTTCAAATCATAGCAAATAGGGATGGCATTTCTTAAAAATAAACAAATGAACAACATAAACATCCTTTTACTGAACCTGGTCCAAAATGTGACAATTATCATGATACAGCTTTTTCAATTTTTTTCTGAATCATGTAATTTTTGGTTTCACTTTTCACATAATCTGGCTTTTCATAATAGCAGTGAAAAAAACTGTTCATTTGAACAATGAGTCCCTTTAGGATAGGCAAATATATGGTAGTCACACACACAGGATCCTTATAATGGCTCTAAGTGACTAGTCACAGAATCACAGGATGTCAGGGATTGAAAGGAACCTCAAAAGATGATCTAGTCCAATCCCCCTGCCAGAGAAGGGTCACCTACAGTAGGTCACACTTCCAGGTGGGTTTTTAATGTCTCCAGAGAAGGATAGAACCTCTCTGGGCAGCCTGTTCCAGTGCTCTGTCACTCTCAGGGTGAAATAGTTTTTCCTCATGTTTACATGGAACCTCCTGTGTTCCAGCTTGCAACCGTTGCTCCTTGTCCTACCGTTGGACATCACT
>NW_010331978.1:0-34632 GCF_000700745.2 Antrostomus carolinensis
CAAGTTGTGCCAGAGGAGGTTTAGGTTGGATCTGAGAAAAAAATTCTTCACTGAAAGGGTAGTCAAGCATTGGAATATGCTGCCCAGGACAGTGGTGGAGTACCCATCCCTGGAGGTATTTAAAGGACGTGTAGATGTGGTACTTGGGGACATGCTTTAGTGGTGCACTTGGCAATGCTGGGTTTATGGTTGGACTAGATGATCATAATGGTCTTTTCCTACCAAACCATTCTGTGATTCTATGAAAATACCCTCACAGGAACCACTTGCGGCCCCTCTGTTCTATGTTCAGATTAATTTGTTTGAATGAGATCAGCACAGAGTGAAGAGGGGAAAGCTGACACAGGGAAAGCAGCTTTCCTGACTGGGGTGGCCAATTCCCACCTCAACTATACCAGCTCTGGGAAGCACTGATGGAAAGTTGTCTGTCTCCCTGCTGCTGAGGAAAGCTCCGTGACTTGGGAGGTGTCTCTGATCTGGAGGTGGTTTCTAGTACCCTGCCTCACCTGGTCAGTCCTGTATCCCTGTTTTAGAGATTGCTGTTGGCTCCATGCTGTGTCCCACAAAATTATTACAGGTTCAGAGAACCACGGTGACTCAGGTTACTGCCCATGGCCAAGGCACTCAGCTGGGATGCGGCACGTGGAGGTGCACCTCCCTCGTTAGAAACAGGCAGGGTGGGTTACATGCCACCATTTCCTGATTTGTTACTCCAAATATATTTGTAATTTCCAAAATACACTGCTTCATGCTATTTTCATTTGCTCTGGCACAAACAGTGTCTTCAAGCCCTTCCATTTGCCTCTAAGAAAAAAACATTCTTTTTTTTTTTTTTTTTCTCAGACAGTTCAACAAGTTATTTGTTAAACAAATCAAGGGCTGTTAAGATCCCTTCCTAACACCACCCCTCTGATCCCCTGCCCCTTCTCCAGCTTCTTCCCTGTGGGTTGGACAACTTCTTCTATGCAGAGAACTACCCAGGTGAATTCTTGCCCATGCCATATGGGACACCATTGCAGTGTTGCTGGTCTGAACTGGGAATGCTTCACCCAAAAGAGGCTAAGACCTTTGCTTTTTTGTAATACAACTCATCGGTGGCTCATAGGCATCCTCTGGTTAACTCACATGGTTCTGCTCCTCTCTCATTTCCAACTGATGAGCTCCCAGTTTAGAGCCGAATTTCTTGTTAATCCCCAAGTGCATGACCTTGCATTTAGTAGTCTTAAATTTCATCCCATTTCCTTTACTCTCGTCTTCAAGATTATGCAGTTCTCCATGTATGGTATTGTGATCCTCCTTTACTTTGCTGACGGCTTCTAAATTTATGAGGACTAGAAAATTGACAAGAAACTTAAGACCAAGTCTGGCTGCCAGTTCACCTTGGAAGGGAAGGGTGGGTCGGGGTGAAATCCCCCAGCAATGCACTGGTGATGATGGATACATTGGTGCAGAGGACAGCAACCAAAACAGCAAGCAGCTGCCTGACCCTGCAGTCATGCACTTCATTAAAAAAAATCACCCAGTATGGGATCTGTCAGAGAGAAAAAAAGCTTCTCTGATCAAATCCATTTGTTCTCTCTTCAACCAGGAGAAGGTTGAGTTGATTCTTTGGTGGTCAAACACCAATGGCCTGGTAACATGCATGGGAGCATCCAGACCAGGGTGCACACAGGGACTGGATGGCAGAAGCCTGCACTGATTTCCCATCGATGGCTCCATGGTGCAAAGTAATAGCCCCCTGCCAAAATGATGAATCCTCTGCTTGGAAGATGACTGCACCACATCTTCTACTACTACCCAGCAGTGGTCATGGAGTTATACCAAGTTACCCACACCACAGGTCCCCTGATCTACAGAAACTATGGTTTAAAATTTTAATGCACTGATTCACAAAGACAACCCAAATGTTTTAGATGCCCTGACTCATATCCAAAATTAAAAGAGAGTCAGAGCTAGAGTCCATGAAGATGTCAGAGATGCTGATGGGACCTAAATTGTATAGACTTGTCTATCTCTACCCCACCTCCTACCTGCATGGCTGTTCAAAGCTGGGGTTTATTTCCTTCTCTGTTGCGGTGGTTCAACTCAGGTGACAGACATCCCAACTGGCACTGTGGATACTCAAATTCCAATGACAAATATTGCATCTACTTAGACCCTGGTGGTGAGCCCTGTTGCTCCAAGATCTATAACTGCAGCTCCCAGGAGAGCGAGAGCCCGAGCGAAAGCCAGAGAGAGCAAGTGAGGAAGAGTCCCTCATGAATGTCCTGCCCATGGGGGACAGGAGATGGAACAGCCCATTGGCAGAGCCCAATGCCAACTGAGCTGATTCATTTCAATATTTCTCGCCCCCTTAGATCTTGTATTTGCAGACTGACGAAACATTAAGTCCTTCAACTTCCAGTGACAATTGAAAACATGGGTATGTTATCAATGTTCTTCTCCTAACAAATCCCGGCTGAACCCAAACCCCAGCGCTGTTCTATCTGCTGAAAAGAAACCACCTCTGGCCCAACTCAAACCAAGACACTTCTGTGTACTCAAAAGACTTGCGCACCACCTCGTTTGAAAGGTTGCTGAACAGAGAGGTATCTTCTGCTTCACATGCACAGACATATTTCTGGCTAAATGAGAATGGTGTGGGACATTTCTCTCCAAACTCATGGTGATGGGAGACCTCCTGGTCCAAGGACTCAGGCAGCTGCATCCCCTTTTGCAGACCCCATTTGCCTCTGCACAATCTCATGTCTGCACGGAGTTAGCCTCTAACCTCTCTCCATTTCAGACGGGGGTGCAACTGTTTTGCACTAAGCAGTTAGCCGGGGGGATTCAGCCCTCCCAATCAGCACAACCAAAGCATGAAATGAGGACACAGAGTGAGAGAGCGAGCAGGGGGGATCGTGCGCCACTTATCCTGCATCAAAAAAAAAAAAAAGAAATTAAAAAGGGAAGAAAGCAGAGCCTTTGCATTATTATGTGTTCTATCCGGACCGCAAATGCTCTATTTTTATATAGCTCCCCATTTTCCCCCAGCCCTGTCCCCTCCTTCTTCGCCCGTGCAGGCAAAGTTCTTGAATCAGCAGATTCTGAGCTCGGGAGCGGTAAAGAGCTATTGAGGGACGGACTCTGATAGCATTACAACCATACATGGAGCCATTTTCTGTGGCGAATCGCTGAGTTCTACCTGGTTATCTCCTGCCTTGCACATCACTTCCGAATGACATGCTCTCAGTCTGGGCAAAAAATGAGAGGGTTTTTTTTAAGAGCTGGGATTTCAATAATATGTGACGAAAGGATGAGATTACTTTCTGAGGTGGGAGAAGGCGAGAGAGGGGGAGAGAGGGAGAGGAGATGAAGAGCAAGTTCTTGGCCCTTTATGGAGTTTCATAGTAAGGCTGCTTTCGTGGTGGTAAAGGGAGCCCAGTTGCCTTTCTTTGGATGACTTCTCACCCTTTCCCCAAGTGAAGGAGGCTGGGAGTAGTCCATGTAATGTATTACTCTACAGCTGAACCCTTCTCATGGCCATGCTGGCTAACTCAGCTACTGGGAGCTACCTGCTTTTTGAATGTCACCAGCCTTAGACTCCTGTGCACCATCAAGAAGAAATGGGTCACTCTTCTTTGGAGCCACCTATGCCAAAGATGTGTTTCCATGTGTTGGTGCTGCCAGGATGAATTGCTCCGATAGCTGGTTTCACAGACATGTCTTAGACCACCTTTGCAATGGCTGGGAACTGTACTCAGTTCCAGTGTCTGGGTTTTACCGTGTGAGGTGCCCAGGAGCCAAGACACGTATGTGTTAATTCATTAAATGCTGTGGCTAATGAAGAAATTGGCTGGCTGTGAATGGCACTGGAAGCAGAAGCTGCAAAAGTGGATCTAAAGGATGGCTGAGCCACAGCTGCAATTTCAAAGATGAGTTTCATCTTGAAGAAGTCACAGCACATCTGAAGCTTACCTGGTAGTTTTATTTCCAAGTGCCCAAATTAGCTAAAGTCAGTTGGAAATGGAGAGAGAGGGGTGAACATCAGTGAGAGGTTCTCAGATGGATGGGTGGATACATGGACTGTGCACATGCTGCTGGTGGGGCTGAGGGTGCAGTAAGGAGAGACTTTTATGGTGTCAAATATTCCCCTGTTCATACAGACTTATGTCGCAAACTTTTGTTTCAACACTCAGATGGGGGATGAGGAGAAAAAGAAACTTCAAGTCCATAAAAAGGCAGGTTGTGTGGGTCTGTCACATCCCCTAGGTGCTCTTCTATTCCCTGGGGAAGTCAGGTCAGACCCAGCAAAACCTGTGGCCCCATGGATGAACTGTAGACAGGACTAGAAATGCATTTGCAGATGAAGGAGCCATGCCTTTGCTGGAGCCATTGAGTTGTTTCGTCCTTGGGTAGGATTTAGGGTCTTCTATAGGGACTGCTTATTTGTGAGGAACATTGCTGGAAGCAAGATGCAGTTCCAGCCCAGTAGAGATTGGAGAAGACCACTTCCCTACCCAGGTTCTCTGATAACCAAGACAAAGTCTTCATGGTAATACCCTAGGCAGCAGCTTCCAATGGTGAGACGGTCACCAGGGATGCAGGAGCTTCACGCAGCTGCAGCAACACAGAGAGTATCAGCACCAGAGCTTTAAGCTGTGTGGATAAACCTGACCAAGTTGCTTTCTCATTTTGCTGGCTGAGTAGAAGAATTCAGGGTTATAAGTATTCTTTATAGACCCGAAGTTCCATCCCAAACCTGTCTTCAGGGCAAAGTTGCGCACTTTTAGTCTTGCCAAAATGGTGCTCACCCATGGAGCCCACCTGGACATGATCTTTGCTCTCCTATTCATTTACCAGACACAGTGGCTGAGGAGAGCGAAGAGCGTAGGGGAACACGAACACCTCATCTCCCAGAGCCAGATGTGATCAGCTGCTTGTCACAGCCAGCTGCGGGCTGTCTGTGTCAAGGAACAATCTGACAAAGTGCACCAGATGAAATATTGCTGGCTTCTGTCTTTAGATAAGGGCGCTATCACTGACTCAACATATTTTATGTATAACACACCCGATGCAAAAAGCATTCAAGCATCAGGCTTGTTTAAATGTATTTGATGGTATCTGGAAAAACCAGTTAACACTTCTCAGCTCGATGCGGGATGCTCTGTACGGTGAATCACTGAAGGAGAGGCCATCGGGGCTTGTTCTCCGTGCTCAAACCCGCCTGCTCGCCGGGGACAGAGGGGAGGGAGCAGGACAGAAGCTGGAAATGTCTCCTTCATAAGGTCATGGCAAAGTTTTGGGTAGCTTAGCTCTTCAAGGAGCAAGAAGACCTCAGGAGGAGCAGGATGGGCAGGGACAGCCTGTCTGAAAAGCCTCCTTTTCAGTGCCAGAGCACTGGGACAGGCTGCCCAGAGAGGTTGTGGAGTCTCCATCTCTGGAGAGATTCAAACCCACCTGGACACTTTCCTGTGCAACCTGCTGTAGGGAACCTGCTTTGGCAGGGGGGTTGGACTGGATGATCTCCTGAGGTCCCTTCCAACCCCTACCATTGTGGGATTCTTTCACCTCTACAGCTGTGAGATGGGGGACATTTGGCCAATTTTATCAGATCCAAATATACCTGAAAGTCTTATAGGAACCTAAGATTGTGATGTCTCTTTGCCAACACCAGCACCATGGGTGTTGTCCCCAGACCTGTTTTCACCAACACACACCTCTGCTTTCAATGCAGAATGTCCCTGCACGTTTTACTGTTTTCTTGTATGGGGATGTTGCCTGGGTTTGACCTCATTTTCCCTTGCCTGGGAAGAAAGTGATAGCTCAGATAAACATTTTCCAGAAAACTAAAATGCCATCACCTTTTTTTAGAGGGTTTTTGGGGGGCAGTTTTTGGTTCTTTTTTGGTTTTGGGGTTTTTTAACTGGTTTTGAGAAGAATTCATGAGAAGCAGATAGAGGCAAATCACTCCTAAAGCTTTCTTTCTATTTACAAGATAGTTCTTTATCGTGAATTTATGATCCTTGATCCAAGCTCATGTGCTAGCTGTAAGAAAATAGACAGTTTTGGTGTGCTATGCTAAAGAAAATATAACACACCTTTACTTTTGAACTAGTAGAGATTTTCTGGGTTAGGGTAGATATATCTGGGGAGAAAATAAAGAGATGCATTACTCTGTCTATATTTTCTCATCAATCCCACCTCTGGCCATCAAACAAATGAAGTGGAGTTTGCACACAAAAATCTTCATTGTACATGCATCACAGAACCACAGAATTGCCTAGATTGGAAAAGACCTTTAAGATCATCACGTCCAATAATTAAAAATCATCAAAACAGGGGACTTCATGCTAGTGCCTACCCTTGCAGAGGTTCACATATCATTAATTACAAGGCTGGGCAATGACCACATGACTTCAACTGCCATTTGCTTGAAAGCCCATCGCTACTTCTCCGAAATGGTAAGGAAAAAATTATCAAGCAGGACCTCTGCTCTTTCTGAAGAGGCAAAATCCTGCATACAGAAGACCTAATACGTATTGATCAGTTTATTTTTGAGATCCATCTAGTGCTTCTGGGATGTTTAGTGGTACTGGTACTCCATCATAGCACAGTTTGGACTACCTGGAGGGTGAAGGTGAAGGTGAAGCTGATGGTGATCGGTATAAGGATGTAGAGTTGCAGCACAGGGTCAGCACCATGTTCTAGTACAAGGGAAAAGCAGTAAAAAACTTGTCCCCTCTCCCATTTTTGTCATCATTATTAGCTGAGAGGCAGTGGTGAGATTTGAAGTACACTGAGTGGCATTAGCATCCTGGAGTTCAAGGATCCCTGATGCAGATGTCACCACTTGGCCAGTCAGTCTGTTTTCCCCTTGTCAGTGATGGAGAAAAGGAAGTTCCCAGCCTCTCTCAGATGCAGAAGATGAATTCTGCTCTGCATCTCCTCTCTTTTGGGTTACTGTAAAGTGGGATCAAGAAGCTCAAAGCCAGAAAAACTCACATGCAGCTTGGTTACCACCTATGGAGAAATCCTGCTGTCCCTTCTCAAGGCTGCTACTAACGGTGCTGGGAACTGAAGCAAAGCACTTTCCTTATCCTGGACCTCCGTTTCTCCGTCTGCAAAACAAGACTTACAATTTGGAAAAAAACCCACTTAAAAATCCATACATGGGATTCATCAGCTACCTACAAAATATCACAACTATTTTTCTAAATTACAGTTTAACAAATGGATTATTATTCCCTGCAGATACCAAGAGGCAGCACTTTGTTGGAGTTCAGAATTTGGGAGGAAAACTAAAACAATACCTTTTTTTTTTTTTTTTCCACAGAATCCCAGAATTTCCTGGATTGGAAAAGACCTTTAAGATCATCGAGTCCAATCATTAACCTAACAACCTGTGCTTTCCCATGGCAGCCTGTGCTCTGCTCCTTGGCTGTGATGCAGGAAGAGGAGGAGGAGGAGAGGAAGAGCATGTGTGTGTCTGTGTGTGTAGGGTGGCTGTGGCTAGTGGCGAAGGATCCTTTTGTGAAGATCAGCAGTTCTCTGAGCTTTTATCCCAGGCAAAGATTATATTTAACTCCCAGGGGTCTTTGCTTCCTCAGATCCTTTTCAGACTGAGTCGCTGTAGCACTGCAGATAGTTTTGGGTGTCCTTTCTTTTTTCTTTTTTCTTTTTTTTTTTTTTTTGACAGTATTAAATATATACCCCAGTGAGCCATAAATCAGTGGTTTATCAGAGAATAAATCATATCTGTAATAAGGGACCACTTCTTTTTAATTGGACAGTGCAGTAAATGAAACAGATATACTTCCTCAAAGAATACAAAAATGTGTCAGCTAGCCTTCATAAATGAATTTTAATTTTAAATCACCTTTTCTTTGAGAAAAAAAGCTATTTTTCCCCCTCTCTCCAGTAAAATTACATTCCAGCTGGAGGATTTGCTGAGTTTTATGGGTTATTGTGTTCACACTGCTCTATCTTTCATTCCTATGGTGATGTATCAGCTTTTCCTCCAGATTCAAACTGTTTGGTGTTGAGAAGAATCTTTTAGCAAATGAATATTTGTGCATGGAAGATGTCCACATGTTTGCATGTGCATGAGTGCACATATGTACACATGTGTAAATAGAAAAGGCATGTCTCTGACTCCAGTTGTGGGATCCAGCCCATTCTGACTAAGTAATGCCTATGAGAATCACTTATACCTTCTGGCTCAGACAGTGATAAGCCTTTTTCCCCAAGAACAGCAACTAAACAGACCTGAGATATGCTGGTAAAACTTGTCTTAGAAATGCTGAGACTAGAAATCATGCAAAAGGAAGACTGTATCCAAAGCCTTTCTGCAAATAGACTGTGCCAGGTCACAACTCCGTTGGTAAAATCTTTTATTAATTTGTTGGTGGATAACTGATTGGATCAGATTTTATTTGTGAGAGCGTTGCCATGAAAGAGATGGCAACCCTAACATCTGCCTGAATCCCGGGGAAAATCTCTGCATTGGAAGGACTCTCCTAGATGACTTTTAAATAATTTGGGTAATGTTTATGCTGAGCAGTGACCAAAGGGAATAAATTCCTTGGGAAGAGGACAAGGACTTGTTTTATTTTTTAAGCAAGTATGGACCATCTGATCAGGGAATGAAACAATGCAATATGCTAAAGAATTGGAAACACAGCACAAATGAGGTAAAATTGTAAAATAAATATGGTGTGGTTTCTTGCTCTTTCTCATTCAGATCACAATCTCTTTAGGACAGCAATAACAGACTCACTACTCACTACTTTCCCTCACTCCAAGAAGGACATGGAGGTGCTGGAGAGTGACCAGAGAAGGCCAAAAGAGCTGGGGAAGGGTCTGGAGCACAAGTGTGATGAGTTCACAGCTGAGGGAACTGGGGTTGTTGAGCCTGGAGAAAAGGAGGCTGAGGGGAGACCTTCTGGCTCTCTCCAGCTCCCTGAAAGGAGGGTGTAGAGAGGTGGGGGTGGGTCTGTTCAACCAGGGAACAAGTGACAGGACAAGAGGAAATGGCCTCAAGTTGCACCAAGAGCAGTTGAGATTGGATGGTTTAGTTGGGGACTTAGTGTTAGGTTAATGATTGGACTCAATGATCTTAATGGTCTTTTCCAATAGAGGCAATTCTGGGATTCTGTGGTTCTGTGTGAGAGTTGGAATTCTGGTCCTTTGCCAAATCCTGAAATTTTTTATTTTTTGGGGGGGCAGAACTTATGCTTTGCCACAGACCGAGAAGAGCTGAAAACTTCTGATCTGAAGGGTTGTGCTTTGCAGATGGCTTTCATGTCACCTGAAGTTAGGCATGCCATATGAACAAGTCAGCTGGGAGCATTTGTAGTTGATGAAAGAAAACAAGTCCTTAAGGAGGTGATGGATCCCATTGCAGGAGAGCAGTGAAAGGGATGATATTCATGTGCAGTTCCCTCCGCAGGGCCAGGGCTGTGGGATCTGCTACCCCTCACTGCTTTGATGCAGGTAGGGATGAAGTCCTGATGCCTCATGGAGGTTGCAAGTCTGGTTAGGAGGTTGGTGAACAGGGAAGAACAAGGTTACAAAGGACAAATAACAGATCTTCCATGAAGTATCTAAGACAAAATTAGGTGGCTTCCACAAGCAAACAAACAAAAAAACCACAATGAAAAAATCCCAAATTATTTCAGTTACTGACTTTCCCATTAAGAAATGGCCCTAGTGTCCATTCCAGGAGATGGGTACAGAGCAGAATGGGACGGAGACATCTGACTGATTCACCATTCTGGGCTATCCTCATCCCTTCCGTGGTGAAGGTGGCTGGACAACTGGGAGCCAACTCAACCGACTCAGTGTCACCTCCCCTCTTGCTCAGCAATACCATTTTGTGAAGGCAGACAACGTTTGCAGGTCTGCTTGCTGCTGTGGAATAAGTATTAACTTCTTGTCCCTTTAGCTTCCCACCCTCAACTCCACCAGTGTCTTGCAAAATCATGACCTCACTCTTTCTCGCTCTTGTAAGGTAGACAGGCTCCGCAATAATTTTCTTCTCAATATGATGTTAGCAAAATCCTTATGAATTTGTATCTCTTTTATTATTTTCAGCCCTGCATTTATATTTCCTACCAACACCTTGGGTATGATTTCTCTCCCCTGCGTTCCCAGCTGGGTCACTGTAGATAATAACTGGTTATTAGCTCTGGGCAGAGAGAACCTGCATTTCCAATCAGACATGAGAAGATATTACCAATATTATTGGTAACTTGAAATATAACATTATTTCAAACTTCTTGTCCTTGGTGGGTTTGGAGTAGATGTAATTTTCTTTTTTGTTTTGCTAGTTGAATTTCTAAGAAACTACAGGTTTAGAAATGTACAGAAAACTCTTTATCCTTGTCATCTTAATTAATATATTCTGTAGAATGACTGTTTCTTGGTGTCATAATTTGTCTTGAAATGTTTTGAAATCATCATGTTTGGTTTTTTTCTCATTTGCTTTTCTGTTAAATTCTAGAGTAGTTAAATGAAGACACTTGCCCAGATCTGTGTATTTCTTACACAAATTATTAATTGTTCATCAATTTTAAAGGTGAAACAAGACTGTGTGGTCATCACCATATATAAGTATATTAAGCCTTGAAGATTAGTACTGCATATAATGTGTGATTCTTCCTGCATAATGAGGTTGGGAAATCTAGAAGACAGCTTTTTTCCAATAGCTTAAAAAAAAAAAAAATCCTTGATAAAATATTTTGGGAAATATTTTGTTTAAATGCCTGACATTTGACCAGATTGGTCAGCTGAAATTAAAGCTTTACAAGGTATCTTCTCAAAGGAGGACCCTACCATCTTGTCCCACGTTGCAATGACTGCTATCTATCGCAACTGCCAGGTATCTGGGTCCTGACATCTCCTTCTTGCCAGCAGAGACACAGATTTCGCAGTGACTGAATGCGCCTCTAAAACAAACTGGAAAGAAGGAAAAGACTCTCCACAGATGAGATTTGATCACTCTGTGTAAAATCACAGATGAGGAAAGTCAAGCTCAGAAAAAACTTGTTACACCTGCTTTCATTTCAACAGAGATCAGTCACCTCTGCCAGGCTGAACTTTAATTTTGGAGGTGTGCTGATCCCCTATGCACCCATGTGTTTGCGATGGGGTGGGGTCTTGCCTGTGTTAGGAAACTACTGTTCAAATTTGGATGCTGTCTTAACACAAATATAATAAAAACAATATAACACAAAGCAGTAGGCAAGGAGCGGTATGCCATCTAGTGTGCACTGTTTGGTTAATAAAACTGTTATTTACTGCTTGTCTGAAAACATGAAGTCCATCTGCTCTGTGCGGTTTGACAAGGTGGCCTTCAGTTTTGGCACAGTACTTAATGCTTAAATAACTTCTCAAGGCTGGGCACACCCTGTGCCAGGCAGGATGTCTGTTTTAAATCCAGAGGCTTGACTCAGGAGCACATGAGTTGCAAGGAGGAACCATGCAGGTTGGTGTTAGCAGAGGTTTTGCTCCTCTGTCCTCAGCAAGCAGTTGAATGCAACAGCAACAGAGAAATCAAGGCAAACCCATGCAGAACATTTGGTTTCCTCTATCTTTGCCATGGAAAGATTCACCATGAGTTTTCCTCTCCTCCAGCTCATGCTCAGACCTGTCCTGATCTAACCCCTGCATTGCTCCAGCATCATCACTAGGTCCTACAGCGAAGGTGCCCATGGGTGCAAGACCTTTCGGCACAGGGATGAGCTCGGTCCTCGGAGGTCTGGGTGCACATGGGCTCCTCTGCACCTTGCACCAAATCCCACCAGGATGATGAGGCTACTGTCATGTGGGTACAGAGATGGGATGGAGGACACCCCAAAGTCCTCAGGAAGGTGAGAACCCCCTTGCTGTTTTTGGATGTTGTGTTCATAGAATCATAGAATCATTTGGTTGAAAAAGACCTTTGTGATCATCGAGTCCAACCATACCTGTCCACTACTAAACCATATCTCTGAGCAACCCATCCAGACATCTTTTAAACACTTCCAGGGATGGTGATTCAACCACTTCCCTGGGTAGCCTGTTCCAGTGCCTGACAACCCTTTCAGTGAAGAAATTCTTCCTCACATCCAATCTGTACCTTCATATTCTTGTGGGGAGCCAGGAGAGTGACCACCTCCTGGGGAAGGCATGGAGGGAGAGTTGGGATGTGAGAGCCCACCCTGGCACGTGGCCAGGAATGGCCTTCTGGTGTGATGTGCTCTTGGATTTTATTTAAATCAGTAAGACGAGAGGACAGTTCAGAGCACTGGATTAATTCCACTTTCTCCCTCTCGCTCTCTTTTTTTTATTAGGAAAATAAAAGAGACTTTGAAATATTAAGAGAGAGTGGGATTAGAGCCCTCTCCTGCTACCCCAGTCTTTCCTCCCCTATTAATTTCCACTTGATTAGAATTCTTTTTGAAGTATTTAAATATGGACAATAGGAAAAAGGGAGGGTGAAGTTACTGAATATCAGTTAAACTGTATTAATATAAGCTCGGTTCCAGCTTTTATATAGATACTTCATATATATGTATAGTTTCCACTAGGAATAAAGTAGATCTATCCCTCCTCCCCTACCTAAAGTAATTATGATTTTAAAAAAAACTATAATGAAACTCTTAAACTTTAATAGCCCATTTATAAATCCCCAGCTTAAAATTTAAATGCTTTAAAAAAAGTTTTAGAATTGTAGAAATTTGATTCTCCCCCCCCCTTTTTTCTCTTTTTTTTACATAAGAGACACTTTTATACTGTAAAACTTTTGAAGTCACACAGCATTTCACAAACAGTCACCCCTGGCCTCGATGGAAACTGGAGTGCTAAGGAGGGTGTAGGGCTTTCTGTGCTAGTGTGGGGAGGTGGTGGCAGTCACCCCTCTGCCAGCGAGGTGGTCCTGGTAGCCTCACCTAGGTCTGGAGAAGAGCTGGAAAACAACTTCTCTCTTTGATGGCCAGCACCCAAATGCTCGTGATTATCCTGGGTGTGATACAGAGGCCTTGAAATTTTATTTTTTAGTGAAGGGTAAATCCAGGATTGCTGATGGATGGTTTGGGGTCCCTGTGATAGACAGCAATGGGTGTCCACGTCATGGTCATTTTGTACCTCCTGACTCATCACCTGCTGGGAGCCAAGCCATACTTTGGGGTTTTATTTATAAATCAGTACTTCTATAAACCAGATTTAGATATCTCCATCCAGATTCATAAATCCTCTCAGCTAACCTAAGAACTGTAGTTTGATTTACAAACCATGACTTTTCGCTTCAGATTTAACTCTCTGACTAACTTCTGAACCATTCGATTGGCTTAGAAGTCAGGAAATAGATTTACAAATCCTAAAACAGATTTACAAATCCTAAAACATAATCACAAGTCATGCCAGTAAGTTCTAAGAAAAAAAAAAAAAAAAAAAAAAAAGTGTTCGTTTACAAATCTTTTCTTTGCTTTAGGAATACAAGAGACTGATTTATGGCCCAGGACTCTGAGGTCCTGTCACCTTTATGATGGGCTGTATAGAACCAGCTCTTCCATTTGAATGCAAATCTCTGATCTGTAAATCTCAACTGGCTTTTCTAGCTCTGATTGAGCCTGAGATCTAGCTAGGCTGTAGGATACAACAGGAGCTGGCACAAGTTCCACCATTGTCACCAACCCCTATGCCCAAGAGATGACCACAAGATGACCATTGTTATCACCCATGAGAGCTCAACTCCAACTGTGCCAGGAGGAAGAACACAATTACCATGACTGCAATGGAAATCACTTTAAACTTAAGACACTTAAAGAGAGGAAGGTGGTTACCCAAGGAAGGGATGTATTTGCGCTCTCCAACAGGTTGTGGCAGGTCCTCAGAAGTGCTGTGATTCACATCCTTCATCTCCATGCTGCAGAGCTCCTCTATCCTGTCTCCTGGGACAGGCTTAGCACCTATGCAATCACAACTCATGGTCTTGTGCTCTTATAAATGCCCTGGACACAGTCCAAATGATATATTTTTGTGGTGTCTCTATTGTGGCTTGATGGGCCTTGCTTGAAGGGGAAAGAAAAGGCATTTTATATCTGCCTGTGGATAATTCATTACACAGCATTTTCAAAGTGTCATGTCATTTCTCTGAGGTGGTGAACCTCTGCACCAGGTTCAACAAATAAACACTGTCATTTAGCTGTTTCCTTTGCAAATTGTTGCTAATGATGCAAGGTCCCATCTTCCATAATGTTCTGTAGAGAATTAGAGGAAAAAATAACTTGTCCATAACGTCTAATGTTAAAATGTGCGAAAGTACCTTCAGAATTAAATGATTTTTCTTTTTTTTTTTTTTTTACTCCTTCATCTTCCAGATATACATCATAAAGCAACAACTGGCACTAATTCATTTTCCCCTTTGCAATCACCTTTAAAGGAAAAAGCAGCGAGGGTTTTCTACCAGGTGTAAACATGAGGAATAAAAGGCCAGATAACAATGAAGATTTCATGGAAACTCACAGATATGGGCATCCAAGTGTAATGTCTGCAATTAAATGATGGGCAGCAATTTTCAGATGACATTTTGTAAACAGAAAGCTGAAAAATGCAGCCTGAGAGTCAATTTTGGAGTAGGAACATGAGGATCTAGAGGAGGTCAGTGGAGGAGACACATTACCAGAAAGTCTGGTCTTCTTTATTAGCAAGAAACAATCAGTTTAAGGAATAACCATCCCACCATCAGTACCACCTTTCAATCTCCTGCGGTAGGTCTTCACTAAAGGAAAGGTTTAGTCCATGAGTGCAGATTCTTATCTCTTCCATTTTTTGTGCTGTTTGGGCTATGAACCAGGAGTATCTCACAGATGCTGGTGGGACTTGGACTACAAAAACAATGCCGAGATCCTCCTCACCTGCTCTTTGAACTAGACTTTGCATCTTTTGCTCATTCCCTTCCCCACATAAAACAAAGGCTCCTTTTCTAATTAAAAAATACTTGGCATTCATGGGTGCCCTGGCCTAAACCTTGCCTAGATACAAGGATACAAGGAGAAAGAGTCAGTCCTTTGGAGTCCAGCTTCCTTCCTCACACCAAGATGCCCAAGAAAATGCCATTGCCATTTCCCTCCCCCAGAGACGACTTCTGTCTAATATTATTATGCTTTCTCCACCCACCTCTTCCATGATGTGCCCTCAGGAAGTAGTAATAATAATATTGCAAACCTTGTAATAAATATTGCGATCACAGCCTAACAGGCACTCTAAAAAGGCTGAGGATAAATAAATAATTTAAAAAAAGAATTTTCCCATTTATCTGTGAGAGGGAGAGAGAAAAGAGTTCGCTATTAAAGATCCCACATAGCCACAGGCGAATTCTAACATCATCTCCTTGCAGAGACCTTTTTTTTTTTTTTAAAGCTGAGATTACTCTGGCGGTTCAAGGTGCTATCGAGCTCTAACCAGGGACAATTACAAGGCTCCAGTTGGAGCGTCTGAGATGATTCTTATGTCTGATAAGGTTGAAGGAGAATAATGGAAGGAGGGAAATTATAATGGACTTCTGAATGGGTGGGTTGAGGTATCATTGCCATAGAGCCTGGAGACAGAAACAGTTGCTGATGTAGAGAGGGTGTGTTTTTCTCCCCTTTTTTCCCCCATTTTATTTCTATTTTCTATAAGGAAAAAAAAATCTCTGAACATACACTTCAGAATGATTTTTTTTCATCCTGGCTCCAAGCAATACTAGCAATACCACTCACCAACAGTTTTTATGCCATAAGAGTATTCATGAAACAGGTCTGCCTGCCTTGCCTCTCTCATCACTCAGTTCAAGAGTTTTGGAGACCATTTTTTCTGCCCTATACCCACCACCACTTTACTGAGGACCAGGCTAGACCCTGTTACTGCTCTCAAAGCACCCAAGGAATGACCAACTCAACAACCCATGCTTCACCAGGTGAGCTAAAACAGGGAGACAGGGGTGTCCACGCCAATGTAGATGAAAGAGAGGAAAAAATCTCTGCTTTCAGGTCCTGGGCTCTTTCAGCTGGCACTGCTCCTTCGTATCTTCTTGGGGGCTGTGATCCTTCTGATGGCCTGGGAGCAAAGGAAAGCTATCTGGCTTGCTCTTCTCCATCATTCACGTGGAGAGCAACCTGCCAGCAAGCGCAGTCATCCATAAAGAATGAACCCTGCCACTGGGCTGCCTCACACACCCCAAAGAGTGAGCTGAACCCTGCCTGAACCTTCCCTTTCACTCCATTTCTGGCCTGTTCTCACCAACTTGCAGGCCATGACTTAGTCTTCATAAAACCAGCTTTGCTGGTAGACCATAGAGAACATTGATGAAGCTTTCATTATTCTTTTTTTTGCTGAGATTTTTTTTCCTGGACCAGATTCTAGGTGATAATGAATTTGGTGCATTTAAATAACTGATAAACAAAGTCTATTGTTTTTCTCCTTTGATTATGAGACTCTTCTCTTTGATAGGTCCCTTTATATTTGTCTTTCATTTTTGGAAATATAAAATCAGATCAGGATTTGACTTTTCTTCTTTTATCAAGGCAAGACAGTGTTGCCTTTATCTTTTCCTCTGTACCCCTGAAGGCCAGCAAGTACCATCAAAAATCGCCCTTTGGGAAAGAGGGATTTCAGAAGAAAAAATAAATGAAATCTTTCCTACATTGGAGATACAAAAATCCCTTTGATGTACACAAATATGGAGGTCTTTGTATAAAGAGAACAGACGTACACAATGTATTTTTGCTTGGCCCAAGAAAAGATGCCTGCAGTTTGCTGAGGGTAGGACAAATCCCAGACAGTGGGGTGGAAGATCTCCAGACAGCATCCAAGGGAGACTTCTGAGGGGTGGAGAGTGAATCACAAAAACAGGCAGTCATTTGCAGCTATGTCTTGACCAAAACTTGCAGAGAGGTGGTGCCAGACACATATCAAACCCCCAAACTATGTCATTTGCTTTTAAAAAATCACAGCACTACTTTTGGGGTGGGATTTATCTCACCTGGCTTTGAATATTGTCAGTGTCAATAACTGAGCTGGGGTGTCCAAACTCATATTCCAGCCCAGGGTGTTGAACACACCTTCATGGAATATAATTCACCTAACCATCTTGAGATGGGATGGACTGTGGTCCAGAAATGTCCATTTCTCTCTGTAGATTCTAACATGAGCCTAGACAAATAGTTCAGGTGGTAACAAGTATCCTATTCACCTCTAAAGGAGATGAGACAACCCCACCTTTGAGACACAATTCACTTGCCTCCTAGGTTTTAAACCAGTAGAGATCTGGGATTTTAAGGAGGTTTTCTCTGTCAGATGGTGTTGAGTCTGGTCTATTCATGTGACTCCAGGATCTGGGTCTTTAAGAGAGATAGAACAAGTTGAGAGAAGAACGAGATGATAACACTATGAACTTGACAAGCCCACTGTTGTCTGTGTCATGCAAGACCCCTCTCTTGTCCTGTGTGGTCTGAACATACCTCATCCCTTGAGTGAGATTCAGCAAGTCAGAGGATTGCTTACCCTTGTAGGTCTTCAACCCACTTCTCCCCAAACAGCGGGAACTGCAGGCATCAGAAGAGACAATTAATGAGGTTAATGGACCAGGAATACCTGCAGCATCATTCAACAGACACACCAGTGCTCTCAGTGTGTCATTGCAAGAGATCCCAGGAACATATCTACCCAGAGGGACAGTGTGTGTTCCTGCACGTCGAGCCACTGCCACCCTTGCTCCCTGCTTGGTTCCCTTCCCCAGCTTTTGGTGGGACATGGAGAGCAAAGAGAGTTAGGTCTTGGACGTGAGTCCAGAAGCAAGGCTGGGGTGAGCTGGAAAGAAGACATATGATGGAAAGATGACATGAGGTCTAGTGGAAGGTGTCCCTGCTCTTGGCAGGGGGGTTGGAACTGAATGATCTTTAAGGTCCCTTCCAACCCAAACCAGTCTGTGATTCTATGATTCTGTGATTCTGTGATTCCATTGTTCTATGATTATATTATTTTATGATTCTATGAAATGCACCCAAAGAAGACTAGGCACTCACAGCACGTCTTTACAATGTACTAAGACATGTACATTTCCATTTTTAATTAAAACAAAAAGAAGAAAAAGTAGCAAAAGGTGGTGTCATCTGCAATGCTTGAAGATATTTTGTGTTTTCTTCCTTGCTACTTCAATTTACTCTTCCTCCATGCCAAGTTCCCCACCTTGAGCCTTTCGGTGAGCTGGGAGCACAGACCTCAGTGATTCAAAGAGCCACAAATTTCTGCATGAGCTTCACACAAGCCTTCCTGCTTTTCTCCATCGTTTGCCTCTTCAGAGAAACAGGGAGGAGAAAATAGCAGGTAATAGATGGGGAAATGCCTTTCTACTCTCTGCCACTGTCATGGACTAAAATAAAAGACTTGTTGCGTGATGCTAGGAGAAAGGAGATAGTGTCTGTCCAGGTTATACCCTGGATTCTAAATCCAAATGCATTTCAACCAAGATCAGTTTCTTAAAAAAAAAAAAAAAAAGTAAAAAAAAAAAGTTGATTTTCTTTCCAGCTCTTGGAAGTGAATCTGTTTGGTGTCAAGCTGAAAGAAGACAGCATGTAAGTAACTGAGAAAGTGTTTACTCAGTGAATTAGTTCAGCTTTCATTGTGCACAGAGGATTATGTCCTCAGCAGTGGATGAGCTCCATTTCAGGCTGGAGTGGCTCACTTAGCTACCTCCAGGGCAGGACTAATTATCATAGGACTTAGGCCATTAAAGGGCTTTAACTACCAGTGCTCTCTCCCAGGTCTGGATTAACTGTTTGCCTGAAGCAAACCTCCTAGATAACCATTCAGCCTAATGGTCTGCTTTGATTTCTCTGCCCCCTCTGCCCACCCCTTTCGCCTTTCAACTTTATATTATTGTCAGATCTGGAACAATAGCTAAGAATATTAATACCACTGCTGCAAAATGTCAAAGGGGTTTTGTTACAGATTATATTTTTTTTCCCTCTTTTACTTTACCATTGCTAAGGCAATTTTAGGAAGTACTATCTTGCATGGCAGAGAGCCCTTACCTGACTCAGGTGGATTAAGAGGGGCTACTCAAAAGGCATGACCCCCAAGGGAAAATACCCAAATTCCCACAGAGTCCAGCTCTATCTTACTCTGTTGTCTACATGACAATAATTGTGGCAGAAGCTATTCTGCATAGAAATAGCAAAAGACTATTGTGCCCTGAGGCACTAAATAGCCAAGATGAGAGCAGAGTTATTACCCTACTTCACAGAAGAAGAGATGGAGTACAAAAGGTTTAAATGGTTTGCCCAAGGTAACAGATGAAGACAGCGGCTGGTCTGCTCATCATTAAAAATATATTTGAAAAATTATCTTTAACATCAAATTTCTTAGCTTTTCTGGTAGTATAACAGCACATCTGGGTAGTTTTCAGGCTGGAAGGGCGTCACTGAAGGAGGCACAACTCAAGACCATAAAATCACAGAACCACAGAATCCCAGGATTTCCTTGATTGGAAAAGACCTTTAAGATAATCGAGTCCAATCAATAACCTCACACTGACAAGTCCCTGACTAAACCACGTCCCTCAGCACTATGTCTACACAACTCTTCAATCCCTCCAGGGATGGGGACTCCACCACTGCCCTGGGCAACCCCTTCCAATGCCTGAGAACCCTTTCAGCAAAGAAACTCTTCCTCATCTCCAAGGATATTAGGATCAGATGCACCGTGGACAGGCAGCCTCTTCCAGTACAAGACCTCAGGAGGGCATTGAAGGAATCTATCAGGTGGAAACAAAATAGATGGTTCTTCACATCACAGAGTTAGGCAGCACCTTGTTTGTGCTGAAGGTATGTGGGTTCAGAGCTGTGGAGGAAAAATTCCGTTTAGAAGAGCTTGTACAGAAGCATAGAGTGGGTGCACTTGTGGTCTGCTCCTCTGTTCACGCTCATAGACATAAGGCTGCAGAGGTGCAGTCCTTCATGCTAACCAACACTGCCTTGCTGTTGTCTTCTACTCTGCCACATCTATGTCCCCTCAATACAATACTTGGGGCACTAGGGAGACCAATTCATAGGACTTCTTGATGCCATTTGAAGGTGGAAATGTTGGCAGTGAACACATATCTCTTCATCCCTAGAGTCTCATCCTTAAGAGAGTTTTTCCTCTTCGCCTTCCAGTTTTACACAGTGAAGGAAATACGGTTTAGTGACAATCCTTGCATTAAGTACACATGGCCCAATACGGCAACCATTTACAGGCAAAGATGGTTTTATTCATATGTGTAACTCAGGTGGTTTGGAAACAGCATTTGTCTAGTCAAAGCCCATAAAATCCATGATGTGTATTTGTATGCCTCCATGTACTTATGTCTTCCACAAATAAAATATATTTTTGTACAAAAAAAAAAAAATAGGAGGAGCAGATGCTGATCTCTTCTCCCTGGTGACCAACATTAGCAGAGGAAATGGCAGGAAGATGTGCCACAGGCTCCCCAGGGAGATGCTCATGGCACCAAGCCTGACAAGATTCCAGAAGCATTTGGCCAAGGCCCTCAGACACATGGTCTGAATGTTGGGATTGTCCTGTGCAGGAACAGGAGTTGGACTGGATGATCCTTGTGGGTCCCTTCCAACTGTCCTGGCTTTGCTAGGATAGAGTGCATTTTCTTCTTAGTAGCTAGAATAGCTGTGTTTTAGTTCCAGTGTAAGACTTGTTATGAGAAGAACATTGATAAAAGTACTAATGTTATTATTGCTGCTGGAGCTCAAGGCCACCGTGTTTGGCTGGTTCACAGCTGCATCAGGACCGGGAGGGAGAAGCGCAGTGAACAGCAAAACCCAAAACTGGCATTTGGATGTGCCAATGAAATATTCCAGATCACAGCACGTCATGTCAGTATATTAACCAGGGCTGACCAGAAGATGGGGGTATTCTCTTGGGGATCACTTGGACTCGTTCTTCGGGGGTTTGGGTTTCGGGACTGTCTCTGTTCCAGGATCGCTGGCTGGCACAGGCCGGGCATCAGTCGGCAGGTGGTGAGCAATTGCACTGTGTATCACTTATTTGTATATTCTGTTATCACTATTGTTATCATTATAATTTTATTTTAATTAGTAAATAGTTTTTATCTTGACCTGTGAGTTTCCTTACCCTTTTCCTTCCAATTCTCTTCCCTACTCCCTGGGCAAGGGTGGGGGAGAGTGAGAGAGCAGGCTGTGTTTGGTTGCAAGATGCAAGCAAAAAGGTTGAATCCACACAAACCACCACACTACTCACAACATTCAATGATTCTATAAAAATCAGTACGATTTTTGTGACACTTCTCTTCCTGTTGTTACCAAATTATCAGAGTGCAGCTCAGAAATGTGCTGTGTACATGTTGGAAAACAGCCCTGACTCAACCAGATAATGGTTTTAGATGGGCAGCAGATGTTCAGCTTCATATGTTCATAGCCTTCCCAAACTCAGGAAGATTATGTGTGCGTAAGGTTAAACATATGCTCATAAAGACAAAACAGATGTAAAACAAAGCCCAAAAAAGGTTGCTTGGCCCAGCAACCATGGTTACCTGAATAAAGTAAAGGGCCTGCAACCATGTCTTGCTGATGACATGGCCTTGAACCCTTACAAAGCCTGAGAACAGGCTTTGGTACATGTCTCTGTTGGAGCTTGCACCCTCATCAGGGCTCCTGCCTGCCTTCCCAGTCCTGGCATGCTGGGAGCATGCAGCATTCAAAAGCAGAGCCTGTCCAGTAAAGGGTGTTCCTTCCTCCTTTGGCGCTTTTCACCATCGCTTTGTTCCCAACCTTTCTTGGCTAAGTAGATTCTGCATTTTATAGCCCAGTTGTCAGCTTTCACAGCGTTTTTCAGAGCCCTGAAGTCTCTTGCAAATGGTTGAAACATGCCAAAATTGTGTTCTGCTGCTTCGTCTATATGGAAATTGTCTAATTTCTGCCTTCCTCTGATCTCTTACTCTCAGGATAATGGGGTTTAGTACTTTCCCTTCTTGCCCCTGCTGCAGGTGTGAACCGGAATACAAGACAAACTGCTTGCTGGAGTGCAAGTTATTTGTTGTTTGCAGATGAATGGAGCTGGTTTTCATTTCCTGTGATTCTGAGTATTAAATTCCTTCCCCTCTTCATTTACCCATTGCTTGACATCTTCTGCTTTCAACTCATTCATTCTTCATCCCCTCTAAAAGCCATCACATTGAAGCCCATCAGGAAAAACATAACTGAAGCAACTCACTAAGAAAAAAAAGAGGCAGGTAATTGCGAAGCAGCAAGCAGGTACCTTTGAAGAAAAGGCATTGCTTAGAGGAAAAGTAGACCATCTGAGGATTTCCTCTCTTAGTACCAAGGATGCTTCAAGCCTGGCTGAAACCTCTGCCTATGAAATCTACCAAGAAACGCCCCCCTCCAAAAAAAAACCAAAAAAAACCCAGAAGTGGAATAATCTAGGAGAAAATGAATCTGCTCTATCCTCACCAGGAGAGCTAAAGACTGTGCATTTTCAGAGGCAGCAAATGTCTCTTACTGTGTGCTTGCTCAGCACAGCGAGACCCTGACCCACTTTGTAGCAGACAGGGACAACCATGGTGAGACAAGAATCCCAGAGCTAAGGCCAGACAAGGAAAGCATGTTCTGGTGCTTCCTTCTCTTGTTTATCAAATGTAGGTTTCCCACCTTCCAATGAATCTGCAATTAACTTGTAAATATATGCTGCAGAATTAATTTTCCATCAGCTGCTGTTCTGTAGCTAAGAGGAAATAAGTCAGTGAAACACCAACATGAACTCTGATATGGTCCTCATGACAAGTTCTGCCCTGATACAAAAAAGAACCTATGAAACTAATAGTCCCAGCTAATAACCCACAGAGAGAGCCCAAGGACTAAAAAGACTGCAAGCCCACTTGGAGATACTCCATCCAAAACACTCCTGCCTCCAGCACAGGCAACAGGGATGGGAAAGAGCAGGCTGAACTCTACAGCTAGGTCAGTTCTTGTGCAGCACCATGTTGAGTTTGAACAAAAACAGTATGAGAAAACTCAGGTGTGTGTCCATATCCTGAGAAGGTGGTCCTTATTTTAGAGAGACAACCAGCTTTCCACAGCCAGGTACACTTGACTCCTACCTCCAAGCCTGTGCTAGGTGTCTTCATCCTACATTTGGAGACTAGACAGGCAGATAGTGTTGACAAGTGTCTCACTTACCCCGAAGACAAAAGTATATGCCTACAGTGCAGAAAAAGAAGGTCCACCAAGCATTTTGAGTAATATGCTACATGGGCTATGGATTGGGACAGATTGGCTTTTTTTCCCCCATGGTATTCCTCACTTTTCATTAGGATACCCCATCCTTTGGTACAGTCCAGGTCTGTCCTTGTCGTCTGAGCTGGGAAGATGGCTGTATCGACAGCTAATACCTGCCTGTAGTGGTCTGGTCTGAACCACCATGACATCCTGATCACATGCAAGGCCCACCTGGCTGTCATGGTATATCCTTAGCCAGACACGGATTTTATTCCCCTGGTGTCTTCCACTCATAGTGACCACAAGGACATCTGTTGTTCTTATCTGTTCAGCAGTTTTTATATTATAGCTCATGAATCTTGCTAGATTCAAGGTGTTCTTGCACATCCACTCTGGGATCCGTTGCAATGGAATCCATTAGATCCCTAACACGTCCCAGTGCTGCAATCAAAAGACTAGGCAAGGTGGATGATGGCTCTGATTGACCAGGACTGTGAGGTCTTTGTGGTTTTATACATGCTTCTCTATGGTAGAAGATAACAAGTTTGCTACCATGTATTGTGTTCAGGCGCAGTTCTTTACAGCAAGTGAGAAAAGTTCATGCTGCAGATGCAGAAGACTTTAGTCATGGTGAAAAGTAGCTGAATACATCATCCTCGTGGAGGTGGTTTTTTATCTGAAGGCTGGCTGTACAGAGATAGTTGTGCTGAGAAACAGGGAAAAGACACTTGAAACAAAGAGCAATATTAGCAGGGAACTGAAAACAGCTGCTCTAGAAAAAATAGTCCATTCCCCACGCACACAATAGCATGTTATGGGAGAACAGCTAATCTTGCAGCATAGGCACAGAACTCCACGCTGGGAGAAGATAAAAAAGACCAAGGGCTCTTGTGTTACAGGTCAGCTGCTGGACCCCAGCTTTACGTCTTCTCAGCAGACACAACAGGCACTGTCACACAGTGTCACTATGCCTGCGAGAGATAAGCTCCTGGACGAAAAACAGCTGGCTGAAGCTTAAGCCAGGCAAGATGGAAACTATCCTTCTAGGAAAAAAATAAGTGATTCAGGCATTTTCTAAGACAATGCTGATGCTCTCTTCCCCCTCACACAGGGTGAGGAACACCAGTGGACCAGGACTGCTCCTACTCCTTGAGGCTCAGCCTGTGCTAGACATAAGCAACCCCTGGGCACCTAGGTCACTCTCCTGCTTTTCCCTTTCTTTCTGTGAACCCTGGTGAGGCACAGAACTTCATCAAACCAGGTCTGAAAAGTCTCTTCTCCAAGATAAGGCTAGCATCACCAGGTCAAGATGAGCTGCAAAGAGCAGAAGATGACAATGAATTAGAGCAGGTTTTTCTCCCTACCCAGTCACAAACCTGGTTTTGGGGCACAGTGTCTTCTATACACATAGAAGGGCTGAGGAGGGATGAGGGTGACGGGTGGAATAGCAGGAATATCTTGAAATTCAAGGAAGAAGATGCTCCATTTGTTTTGATCCAAGAGTTAAATTCTTATAAGCATTATCAACATGGGAGGGAGCTGTTCCCCAGGCCAAAGAATTAATTGCGTTTTCCTCTGGGCTTAAATTTCTACGTCCATCCCACAATGACCACAGTTCCCAAAATAAATTCCCACTCTACTCCCCACTTTTCTTCTCCCTGCCCATGAAGTCATGCTTTGGTTGGAAACCAGGTAAAAAAGAAGAGACACAAGCTGACTATCACCTACTAGCCAAGGTGATGTATAGCTGGATAAATAGTCAAGGAGTCCTCTCTTGGGTTAGTTCTTGCATCCAGAGTAAATTCAGTTGACCTATCACCCACTGATTAAAACAGTCACCTGGAATATGGTGATTCCTTCTGTGTGGTATGGATTAGTCAATTGAACTTGAATTTCCTCTCCCCTATATGTTTGCCTCTTCTTTCTTATGTGTGCCTTTTCTGGTTCTCTTCTGATGAAGAATTTGCAAGGTCTCTGTCTCATGTCAGTGTGGAATAAAGGCCAAAGCCACTGAATTCCTCATTAAACAGAATTTGTGTTTTCTATCCAGCTTGCACAGAGTAAAAAGGGCAAGAAGTCTCCTCATTGGCAGGTCCACAATACCTGCCTCCAAGGACATTTTCCTCCTAATCCCCAGCAACAGGAAGATTTTTGTGCCCTGAAGCGTGAAGGTTTATGTCTCTTCCACAGCGTAGGATGTTTTGTTTAAAAACCAGAGCATTATAAATTCTAAAATAGCATTTGCATTCCCTTCCTGGGGATGCTTTAGCAGCTGAGATCAGCTGACTCGGGTCTTTTGGCAGTAATGATTTTCACAATGGTGCAAGCAAATACGTCGGGGTGGCAGAGCTCAGAGGGTGGCGGCAGCAACTGGGTGACTTGAGAATTTGGATTGTCAGCCATTCCCATCCCTTCTCTAGAACATGTCATGTTCACACAAAGAAGCCCTCAGTCCTGCCTATGGTATCCTCATCAACAGGTTGGGTCTCACCATGTTCAATGAGTAACCTTTTTTATTTAATAAATAAAATCTCTGCTCTCCTGAGATATGTATGCCTCTCAAAGGCTTACAGGTTGTCATAACCAGTCATGGTGGGGACAGAGAAGAGCAGTTTGACCCCATGCCCCTGGGGAAGACTGACAGTTGGATATCCCACCATCTCTGGCTGGATGTGAGCCACATTGTGGGAATGGTAACAGCAAATACTGGCTAGGAGGGGACCTGCATTCTGAAGGGGCAACTGCTACTCAAAGACCTGTTCCAGACTCCTGGAAAACACATCTAGCACTTGTGATTTCCTACACATTTCTTTCCACTGATCAACAAAGTTCCAAGAGCTTTTCTACTGCCTGTCCCTCATTTGATGCTCCTTGCAACTGCTGTGTCCTTCCATGGAATCAGCAGCTGGTGGATCTGGGATACAGTTTCCAAGAGTTGGGCTGCCAACCCCTCTGCCTGTTAAAGTTTGATATCTACCTTGCACAAACCTCTCCTTCCTGTTACACCATGTGCGTTCTACTTCTTGGTAGTGCACAAAGAAAATTCAAGCATTTTACAGAAAAATAAATGTGCTCTCATGGATATGTATAAAATTCCCCAAGTCTGTGCTGGTAAACTGTGTTTTCTCCTCTTTGGACTTACTCCTTCCTCCTCTTAACACGTGGAACCAATGTCTCCTTTGGACCGTGATGGGGTAACTTGGAGAGGTTGGCAGAATTGCTGCAGATGGACCCTGGGTTGGTTTTATTTTTCTATTGAACCTTGATGGAAACGCATGCACAGCAAGTCAGGACCTGTCCCTTTTCCTTTCTCCTTTCTCTCTCTCTCTCTCTTTTTTTTTTTTTTATTTCTTCCAGGAGTGCTGATGATAAGAAAAGCAATGTCTAAATCTTCTTAATGGTGTTTATGCAAGCAGTTTTGCTTAGCTGCAGTCCCTGCCACCCCCTCCCCCGTCCACCCTCCCCTCCCATCTTCTTGCTAATATCGCTGCTTCATTCCTTTCCCTGTTGGCTATTACTATGGACTACAGCGAATCTAAAACTAAATAATCCCCTTAGTGTCAAGTTTTCTGGGCTGAGCAAATAAATCTAACCAAATGCATTATCTAGGTAGAGGAGGCTGTTGTAAGGGGGGAAAAAAGATAAAAGCTATTTTACTTTAAGGCAAAGAGTAAAAACATCATTTTTCATTCGCATTGTACTTTTAAAGGTTTTTTTTTAATTTTATTTTAACTTTTCTGTTCAATCCCTTTCTCTTTCTGTTGTAATTAAAAAAAAAAAATATATAAATGCAGCAAAGCTTCTGATTTCAAGCATTAAAGAGAAAGACCCCAGATAAAGTGGCATTCAAATCCCCCTCTCAGACGGGTAATTCTGATCAGGCACTAAAGCAGTCTAAATAAATAAAACCTTCCTCACGTCCCCTTCCCTGGGGGAGGGGGGATGAAGGATATTAGAAAACTCATTTACAGGAGGAAAAGCACATGGAAGATCTGCATGTTGCATGACGAGATGGAGAGGTCTGGGTGGTTTTGTCCTGCCCTCGAGTTCATGAGTCGGCAGCTCACAAGGGCAAGACCATATCTATCTCTGTGTGTGGTGCAAAGAAGCCCAGTTTTTTGCATGGTTCAGCCTGGGTTTGGAGGCAAGGTTAACCCAAATCTGGGTACAAAGTGCTTCAGACCTGGAGAACTGTGCGCTTGACTCCCGCCTTCATCTCATGGGCCTTTGAAAGCGCAAGCAAAGCCACTCAGCTATTAGCCAGCTATTCTCTTCTGCAATCCAGGGCCAGCATCAGCCAGTGGAGCTTCACTGGATCTACAACAGCCAAAAATCTGGTCAACGTTGTCCCCATAGGTGCTGGCATTCAGACGTGAATCAGGTTTGCTCAGTCTTTCTCACCAGCCTTCCCTCTTTTCCTGATGCCTATACAGCATGTGGGCTGAGAAAACAGTGGAGGCATCCTCCACCTGACAATCCCTCTTGCCACCAGCCTCATGAATTGTTCGCATGCATAAACAACATAAACGACCCAATACCACTGTTTAACTGAATTAATCCTCTTGAATATTGGTTCTTTTCAAATGCAGACCAGATTAAGAAGATGCCTGGCGTGGCTTTTGCAAAATCAGAACCTGACTCACAAGTTTCTGTAAAATAAAATCTCTCGCATTTTGGCCTATGTAAGTGAAAATACAAACGAGTTGCTGAATTTGGATCCACAGTCTTGGGGAAGAGCAGAAAGATCTCAAACTGTTGGATGCACTAAGTGTGAAGTGCTGCTCCTTTCACGTATCCTACCCTGGCCAAAGGCTGCCCTCTGCCAGTTCAATGCTTTTCTTCCACCTGAACTTCAGTTTTAGAAAAATTAAATCAACAACTTTTTCTCTGCATTTGGTTTAATCCCTTTGTATATGTTCTGAGTTCCCCATCCCTGTAGCCAGCTTGACGAGGTGATCTGCTCTTAAGATCCATTAATCTTAGAATTTCTCCTGGTTTAGACAGGCAGATATTACTGTCTGAAACAGATCCTTTGCCTCTTTCTTTTTCCTTTTTTTGATTAAACAATCCTTATAATATTTTAGACCCCTATAATTTAGAGATAAAACCCCAGGAAGAAGAATAGGATGTTTGTTCTATCAGTTCTTTTAATAAATCTTCTCAAAAGAAATAAAATCTCAGGCACTGCTCACATTGAAAAAACAAGTAAAGATCATTCCACTGCAACTTGGGGATCAGGTTCTGCAATAGACGTCACAAGTAATCACAGACCAGCTCTTGACCTGTTGTTGGTCTGCATAGCAAGGACACCAGCTGAGGGCTAGGTTCAATCAATTTGCAATACAATAGAGCAAGCATCTTTTTCATTTTATTCTAAAAATTCTTTTAAACATCTGCACAAAACTGCCTGCTTGGTTGTAGATGAACTCCAAAAGTTGAAGAAGAGGAAGAATTGCAATCTTTGATAAACAAGTTGAAGAAAACTGTCTGAGAAGATCATGCTCTATTACCCATGTGCCCTGAGATATTCTGCAATGTCTTCCATGGTCTTACGGCACCATCCGGTATTTCTGTCCTCTGGAAAAACAGCATATGCAATTAGATTCATGTGCACATTATTTTCTATAAAATTTGCCAGGATTAACAATAATTTATGCAACCAAAAGGAATGTCAAGTGTCCTCCAGTAAGTTCCTGTTACTCTGCAAAGTCCTAGTAAGTGTGTGCTGATACACACTGAGCTTTCTGCATTGCCAGAAGGTACTTCCATATTCATAACTCTTGTAGAGTGACCTGTTATGAAAATAGGCTTGTCCACTTCTCATACTTGTGTTTTCCCTGAAGACTTCTCCTGTACAAATGATTGTATCTCAGGAGCATCCCTATGAAACAAGCAATGACTTTTAAAAGACAGTTTTGGTGATGGCTTTTACTCACTCCTGTGTAAACGGGAATGACTGACGTCCATCACCTGTGAGATCTGCCCACTCCTGAAAAGGAAATTTTAACCAAAATCATTTTCCACTTCCATTGTCCACTGCTGTCCCCCTCCTACTTGAAGAACCTAAAACCCCCACTAGTTATCCTGAAGGCATGGCACCGTGGGCTGCACCCACATGCAAGACAGGGCTCCTCTTGCTTTACCTGCCTCGTGGACAGCAGTGCTAGATCACAGCACTTCCTAAACTTTTTTTTAACAGTGCTTTCCCCTCCAAGTTCAATGTCTTTTCCTCTGTTGCAGTGTTTGACCAGCCCCAGTGTGGAGAGTTTTTTCTTATGTCCCATTGAATTTCCCCTTTTTGTAAGTTGTGTCTGTCAACTCTTCCCTCTTGGCTGTGTGACTCTGGGGACTGGTCTCATCTTCTCAATAAGCCCCCTTTAGGCAATGCAAGACAGTAACAAGATCCACCTCTTCTCCATAGTGAGCAAACCCAGCTCCTAGACACTGCTCAAACATCATGTGCTCCAAAGACCTTTGGTGGCTCTTTTCCAGGCTCTCTCTAGTCTGCCAGTCTCTTGTTTGTACAAGGGGGGAGCCCAACACAGTCCACAGCACACAAAAAAGCATTTCCCTTGCCCTGGTGGCTGTGCTGTTCTTGCTGGTGCAACCACCGTGCAGCCAGACTTCATCCCTCAAGGGCACACAGCTGACTCGTGTTCAATTTGATGTTCCTTAGGACTCCCGGTCTTTCTCTACAGATCTCTTCCAGAATGCTGTGCATTGGAAAGCAGCTCCTCCCATCCAGTCCTTGGTGTGCAAACTCTCCTTTGCCAACCTCTCCAGGGACCTTCAGACCCAGTGGAGCACTTCATCTCCTGCTTCCTCACTAGGTTGCCACCTTCCTCCTAAGCAGAGGATGACAGTTGCTTTTCATCATTTGCCTGTTGTCCAAGCACCTGCTTGCAGTTTAAGGAGTTGTTTAGCAGAACATCACATCTTACAGAAATACAAGTTTTACAGAGGGTTTCTGTGCCCATCCTGGGACTTAGAGTCAATCTTGATGCTTTCCTGAAGCTTCGCATTTGTGGTTCTTGCCTGAGGCTCTGGAGCATGTCCAGAGAAAGGCAACGGAGCTGGGGAAGGGTCTGGAGCACAAGTGTGATGAGGAGCAGCTGAGGGAACTGGGGTTGTTTAGTCTGGAGAAGAGGAGGCTGAGGGGAGACCACCTCATTCTCTACAACTACCTGAAGGGAGGTTGTAGAGAGGTGGGTGTTGGTCTCTTCTCAATGGGTGACAGAATAAGAGGAAATGGCTACAAGTTGCACCAGGGGAGTTTTAGATTGGATAGTAGGAAAAAATTCTTCACAGAAAGGGTAGTCAAGCATTGGAACAGGCTGCCCAGGGAGGTGGTGGAGTCATGTTCCCTGGTGGTATTTAAAAGACAAGTAGATGAGGTGCTGAGGGACATGGTTTAGTCAGGGACTTGTCAGTGTTGGGTTTATGGTTGGACTCGATGATCTTAAAGGTCTTTTCCAACCACTATGATTCTATGATTCACTTCCTCTGCCCCTTCCCATTTTATGTAAGGCTGAATCACCATTGTCTACCATGGTATTCTGTCAGATGACAGGTCCTGGATTGGGGCCAGGGGCACAAAGTCAGGATGGATTGAGCCTGTCGTATGATATATGGGATTTCTGGGCCCAAGCCTGGAGGGTTTGGGAGGAGTAGGACCAGGAGCCAAGCAGAGACAAGACAGCTCCTGGGACATAAGGCAGCAAGAGTAGGGTGAGTATTTCTTAACAGTGAGTTTGGTAGAACCAGATCAAGCGGCCTTCCAGCATGGCCCTGATCATATCTTCGCCAAAAAATTCCTCAATGCCATAGGTAGCAACACTAACTAGCTCCTTAAAGCTAGAAAAGAGGTCTGCCCTTCTGCATGGGGACACCCTTCTGCAGCTTCACTGCCCCTGTGCCCTCTCATGGCCCAGTAACAAGCAGCTGGAAATGATATAGCTTTTTGAAGTGCCACCATCAGTCTGTGCTGAACAATTTGGGGGGTTTGTTCCTTTTGGTTTACACAAAAGAGCAGAAGTGATTTGTCCAGATCCCTCTGGTTATGCATACCAAAGGTCCCTCTTCTCCTGGAGCTCAGACCTGCTTGCACATTATCGTAGAGCAACATGTTACTTCATGCTGCACCGTTCCTGACATCTGGCTGTATGCTCTCCTATCCATTGACAAATGTGAGATGATTTGAAATGTGTCAGACCATGGTGAGAGCTGGGAAAGTTGAAGCAAACACAGCAGGAGCACATGAATGGAGAATGAATGGATGGAGGATGCCGGGATACACCTAACAGTCATTGCATCACATGTCTAAGCACAGGGTCAGCCAGTGACCAACAGAAGACTAAACATTTATATGCTGCAAATGACAATGTCCATAAACTGCAGATTCACTGCAGGCTTCACAGCTTTACATTGTGAATTATTAGCCCCTGGTGACTTAATTAGTAGGTTGCCCTCTTCATAAACTGAATATTCCCTGACTTCAAAACCTTTGCCACATGTGTCCTTCCTCTTTTAGGAACCTGGTGGGTTTATTTTCACTGTTTTCTCCCAGTTTGCTTGAGATTCATGCATAGGCTGTTGCCATCCTGTGTTATTTTCCTTATTACCCCCAGTTTACCACCTGGAGCTGATTTATTTGCCAATGTCCTAAGGAACTTCACCTCTTTTGGTGTTTTGTGATGCTTCTCTGTTGAACACAGAAACCTGACTACAAAGATGTGTTGCTTCTGGGCAAATCTTTTCCCTGGTACATGCTACTCTTCGACATCCAGCCTTGCCCATCACTCCACAGGTCAGGAACGCCGAGACATGGCTCTCCTTGAGCCTTTCTCTTCAGCAGCAGCAAGGAGGGTTTACGGTCTACTCAATCCATGGAGGAGAGCAGGCCAATTGCTCACAGCCTTTCCTTGCAATCTGGGTGTATCCCTCTCCTATGACTTTTGTGAGCAAGCTGCAACTAGAAAAGGTTTCCAGTGTCTCTGCACCAGATCTCTGCCTCTGCCAAAATCAGCTGAATCTGCTCTCACCATTGCTCTCAACTACACCATTTACCCAGAGGTTTCTTTATGTCTATCAGTTCTTTAGGCTGTTGATTGCAACTGTTCCTAACAGTTCTTTGAACTGGTGACAGCTGACAAACGTGAGAAAAGTCTTTTAAAAAAAAAAATGTGACCATCTTAAATTACATTGCCAGCTTTCTGTCACTATAGCATTCCAGGGCTGGGAGTGTGTGATGGCTTTGACCTTGATTACATCGATGATAATCCATCTGCACAAACACTGTGTGTATGTGTATATATATATATACACACACATACATATACACATGTATATGTATATATGTGCAAAAGAAACCAGCCACATTTTTCTTTACCTGGCCTTTTCATGCCACAGGAATATGGGATTGAAAGGGACCATTTCTGTCCACTAAGGTGGCGCATCTCTCCATTTTATCCCTTTTATAATCTCTTCTACTTCCTTTTTTTTTTTTAATCTCCCATGAGTTTCCAGCCTTTTTGGGAGGCTTTTCCAGAGTAGGGATCTTCTTATGGTCATTGATTTCCTGCCTAAATTTATTCATGGCTATTTTAGCTCACTTTACTCTTGTGCCAATGCTGCCCTTTGATTGGAGAAACTCTTTCTTCTCCCTCATGTTTAATTCCCTGATATATTTCTTGCTTATTTTCCCAGTTACCGTTTTACTGGTATAACCCAGCCAACTTCTTTCTGCCTCTTGTGTGGGATGTGTTTCTGTTCTCCTGCTTGCTGTCCAGGCCTTACCAAGCCAAGACTCCTGATGAGCCTGTCTTTCCCGAACACCCATCTTTCCCCAACAATGGGTGACTGGAAGAACTGTCCATTTTCCCAACAAGGGCTCAGCAGCGCAGAGCACAATGACATGAACACTTTTTTCTCTCCACTGGAAACACCTTGCATGAGACATCCCAGAATTGTATTTGCTTTCATACCTGTGCATCACATCAGCACAGTGGCTCTTCTTGACATCAGACACCAAATCGAATTTCTTCTCCCCATGCATCCCACCACAAAGGCCATTGCTGCCTCATTGTCCTTGACTTTGCCTCCTTTTCTGGCCATAAGCCCCCATACCTGTGACTCAGGTCTGAGTGCCCTGCAACCACATTTCTAATGTCTTTGGACATCTTCCATCTTCCTCCTTCAGGTCATGACTGGACCATCACATCCTGACTCTGCCCTTTGCTCAGCTGCAATCCTGGCTGTCAGTGCTGAGTGTATTGAACAAAGTCAAGACTCAGCCCCCACCCTTTCACGTGATCCTGTAGCTCAGTGGTTCCCTGTCTGTGCATCTACCCACACTTTTTCTTGCCCTACCTGAGGAGAACAATCTCATTAGCAGTAACATTGTTATCCTAGTTTAGCTATGCTGGATCTCACTTCACTTGGTTCGGGTGAACCTTACATATAATGATTTTCCCCACCTCCCTACATCTGGATGAAGCAATTAGCAATTATGGGCCCTAGCAGTACTCATGCATAGCCTCTAGCATGTCGCCTGGGACTTTAAGGTGATACACTTCAGGAAGTGCACAGCACATCTCTCTTTTGTTCCCAGATGCTGGTGTTGTGCTTTTCCCCCCTTGTTTCTTCTGCAAGGGCCATTGACAGATCTCACAACACAAACACTTTGGATTGCCCACTGACAATGCATTAGTGAGAGCTCCAGGAGGTCTGGAGAGGCAGCAATCACCAAATGACTTTGTCACAGCACTGCAAAAATTCCGAGGTCCATGGAAAACCCTTAATAATATGTTTCTCCTCTTTCCATGTTGTTTGCAGGAGCTTGTGCACAGGTATCTCACTGATGTCCCTGGGTGGCTGAGCCGATTACCCCACATGGACTGCTGAGCACTCTGAGCACCCAGCAGCACCATTTCCAGAACAGTTCAGTGGTTTGGGATGATCTCCAACCACCATCACTTCAAGACGTGTGGTCCCTTTGTAGACAGAGAAGGAAAGGGATCATACTCTCACCAGGTCTGGTGGCACTTCTCCATGCTGAGCCCGGGGACTGTCCCCCAAACTGTGGGAGGTCTCCAGCCTTTATTACGGAAACTCCATCTGTATTACATGCATAGTTTGTGTCCTGATTTATCTGAGCTATCTGCTTTTGTGGCATGTTGGTTTCACAGCTTACCTTCTCCATAAAACACTTGCTCAGTGGTAAGGTGCTACGGGTGTTCCAGGACACAGGATCAAGCAATGGTTCACAGCAGGATTTGGACCCATCCACAGCCAGGAAGGGAAGTGCTTCCCAGGGAACAAACACAAAGTCACAGAGTTACTTTATCTTGTAAACACACCAAAATGTTTGATCTGGAAAAGCTGGATCAATGGGCTGAGG
>NW_010331979.1:0-2371 GCF_000700745.2 Antrostomus carolinensis
GTGGAGTATGCAAACCTGTCGCCTTTCTCTCTTCCCGCCTCCCAGTGCTCCGCACCGCCAGAGCCGCCGCTGTCCCTACGCTGGGAGCGAAGGGGTGGGAAACGGGGGGGAGAGGCCAGGGCAGCGCAGCCCCCCGATGCCCTTCACCCGGCTCCAGAGGTAGCCGGGGGCTGGCCCCCAGAGCAGGAGCGCTGCTCCCGGACCGGGCTCAGGGCGGCCAAGTCGGCAGCCATGAGGATGTGCCCCCCGCTCTCCGGGAACAGCGGATGTGAGAAATGGGCTCTAACTTCGCTAGAGTAGTGGGTGGACAACAGTCTCCACTTCCGTGAGGTCTTCCCCTGCCCCTACCCGGTCCCCACCGTCCGGCGCAGCCAGCCCCCCTTTTGGCTTGTCGGCAATCCTGTCGTTTATTTCTGGACAAATTCAGCGTTCGTTGGGAGAGCATCCATCGCTAACCCAGCCAGAGCGCTGATACTCTGTTTAAAGCAAGAAACATCCCTGACTACGGAGTGGAGGCATGGTTGCAAGAGCCGTGTGCGCGCTGAAAAGGAATAAATACATTGTAATGAAAACCTCTCTTCACGTTTTCCTTAGAAACTTTTGGGGGAGTAGAGCATGGAAAACATTAAACATCCTACTTCTCCTCCCCAAAATCTTTCACAGCTTCCCAACCCCAAAGCAAACTGAAGGGACGAAAGGCTGATCTGTGGACAATGTCATAAATGTTCTTGCTGCTTAAAACCTGCTAGGAAAGTGTATTGCTGTGATACTCAAAAGTGCCTGAACAAGTAAGTCTATTGCATATTCAGTTCGTTAATGATCATACACGACTTTCCACTAGCTAAAAATTAATTACCAGCTTGAAATGTCATTAACCATCGGCACAGCAGAAACTTGGTTGTAAATTTGGACTGAGCTAATAACAGACAGAGGAGAACCTATGGCTTTTATAGTTGGTGGGAGTGAAGTGCAAGTGGGCTGCAATGTGCTTTTAAATGATAATAGCAACATTCATTTGAATACTTTGGCAAACGTTTAAAAAGGGAAGACTGTGTTACTGCTTTGTCAGCAAAGCTACAATACTTATTTCTAGAGATCTGGAGATGCTGGTCAGGTGTTGCGGTATGCAATGGCTATCCTCACACCAGACTGCAACAGCAGGAGGACTGTGGTGGCATGTGAATCTGAAGTGTTTGCAAAGATTTGCTGATAAATGCCCGAGAAACAAAGCTCTGGGGGCCGTACGTTATGCACATACTACATTTATATCAGATGTTGTTGGGAGAGGAAAAAACAGTAGATTAAGTGATATTAAAATGTTATCACCAGTTCTTAGACACACATCTATGACATGAAAATTAAAGCTATTTCCTTTTTAAAGTAATATGGTAAAACTATACATCCCAGTAGGTGGCAGCTAGCTGGAACTGGGTTAACTGCTATTATGGTAACAGCACATAAAAATAAGATCTGAAGGAAAAAGCACTTGATATAATAAGGTAATCAGAATCATGTATCTCCCCTTTCCAAATGAAACATTATTTACATAAGATCACCATTTATACTTGACACATACCTAAAAATTTAGTAGGCTTTTATTATACAGGCAAGATTTAAAGGCCTCATTGTCTATTCTTCTTTCCCCATCTATATCTGGAATACTATTCTTCATATCAGCTTCACTTGAACATTGTCCTTGTGTATTAAAGATGTGTTACCACCATGTCTTCAACAGATGACCAAATGTAGAATAAATAAAAACATATACCAAAGGAATTGTAGATTTCCCAGTTGCTAATCACTGAAGTGTGGAGGACAGTTTCATAAAGACTTTAATGTGAAAAGAACTATGTAACAGTGGTGACAAGCCCCCAAAATACAAGACCAGCTTCTCCAGTATAACATTTTATTAGGGATTTCCAATCTTTGAACTGAACGTCTCACGGGGAAGGAAATACAAAAGGTGTTAAGAACATTTACCTGCTTTCATATTGAAATCACTCTGGAGGGTGGACAAAAGTATCTCTTTAAAGGTTATCTTCCTTTTTCTCCCCCGAAGGAGAAAGAGCTAAGGTCCAATTAAGAGAAAATGAGTCTAGGGCGGTGAAGTTCTGAGTCTTTACTTAATTGTAGAGTCTATAAGTGATCTTCAGTCACCAAATAGTGAGTTCTAAGCATTTGATGTCTTGCAAGATTTACTTTTTGATAAGGAACTCGTATTCTTGAAAAAATAATGATGCATTAACTATGGTTTTCCTTCAAGGCGGGATGTAGGGTTTGAAGAAGGGGAGATGGATGTTGACACAGAGCATTAGGCGATGTGTTACAACAGATAAGGAGGACAGCCGTATTTCTCCCGAACCCACAAAAT
>NW_010331980.1:0-1200 GCF_000700745.2 Antrostomus carolinensis
TATTTTATTATTTTTTTTCCCCAACTCTACAGGACCAGTTGTCTTCTGTCAGACCATATTGATGAGACAGACAGGAGAATGTCCTCTTTGGAAATACTTCTGAGACCCTCACAGCTTCTCTTTTAGATTAGGTTTTGAATTTCTCATTAGCTGTGGAATGGTATCAGCATTTGGAGCATGGATATCATACATATCATATGGCATAGAAACTTAGTCAAATTTGAAACCTGAGGAGTGTTGTCTGAAATGTTACCAGAGTCCACAAGGTAGACTTAGGCGTGAAAAGAGCTGGTAAACCCGAGCATCTTACATGTTTGAAAGAAAAGCAGGTATCTGTAGGCAGCCTTTTTCTTCTGCAAACACAGACATAACAAGCTAAAACATCTGGAACTTCAAGCCAGACAACTCCATACCAGAAATACAGTCAAGTGCCTTATCAGTGAGTGTAATTAACCATTAGGAAAAACTAGAACTGTGATAATTCCTTGTGATAAGAATTTAGTACAAGAATCAGTGTCTTCCTGAAGGAAACATAACCCAGACATCACTTACCTTGATGGTCCTGTTGTTCCTGTACTAAGAAGGGGATGGCCAGAATGACCATAGCTGTTTCAGAGCAAAGGGCAGACCTGAGCTTCCTACCACCTGCACTGATAATGGTATCCTACCTTCCTTGGCATTTTGCCATAGTGGATTTCACTATTATACACTATTACCTACTGTAGGAGAAGACCAGGTTCAGGAGTACCTAAGGAACCTGAAGGTGCACAAGTCCATGGGACCTGATGGGATGCATCCACGAGTCCTGAGGGAACTGGCAGATGAAGTTGCAAAGCCACTATCCATCATATATGAGAAGTCATGGCAGTCTGGTGAAGTTCCTGCAGACTGGAAAAAGGGGAACATAACCCCCATTTTTAAAAAGGGAAACGAGGAAGACCCAGGGAACTACAGGCTGGTCAGTCTCACCTCAGTGCCAGGCAAGATCATGGAGCAGATACTCTGAGAAACTTTGCTAAGGCACATGGAGAATGAGAAGATTATTGATGACAACCAACATGGCTTCATCAAGGGCAAATCATGCCTGACCAATCTGGTGGCCTTTTATGATGGGGTTACAACATTGGTGGATGAGGCTAGAGAAACTGATGTCATCTACCTGGACTTCCGCAAGGTGTTTGACACCGTCCCACATGGCAT
>NW_010331981.1:0-21627 GCF_000700745.2 Antrostomus carolinensis
TTCTGTGATTCTGTGTGATTCTGTGATCTGTGCTTTTTGTTCCTAATCTCTGATTGTTCCCCTCCCTTATATCTTTTTGTTTTAAAATGGGAGGACTTTGGTAATTCTTGATTTATTTGGTTTTGTGTGTTAGGAGGAATGAACCTCTTCCTGACCAAAAGCCCAGGTGCAGAAGTGAGTGGCTTCAGCATTCAGGATTTTAGGACATTCCTTGCTGGGGAAGGAGAGAATGAAGGCTTAAAATAGAGGCATCGCTGTAGGCGCAGGTGGACGCTTTGAGTTAACCCATCTCTTCCAGATGAACACATATGGAATTCACTGACTCCTTCTGTTTTTGTAGCTTTCTTTTCTATTTTCAGCTTCCAGCACAGTCTGCTGGTGGTGGCTGTTGGACATCTCAAGGGATGTGAACTATTCATGTCCCTTTGCAAGCTCTATTTGGTCTATCCACAGTATTCTCATCTGCTTGATGAAAATAGAATGTGAATTTAGATTTAGAATGTGAATTTAGATTACACATATGGCAACGTATTTGACTTAGTATTGAATTCAATTAGACTTGTATTAGCCTGGGGAACTTGGGTAAAGTATTCCTTAATTAAAATGAAGCAAGTGTGATCCCCAAGAAGGGAGTCCAGCCTTGTTCTGCTCTCATAAACATACACTCAGTGTTTGATACTGTCTTCAAATCAGAGAGGGCTGAGGAATACTCAAATAGTTTCTGGTCCCAGTTTTATGGATGTGAAAAATCACAAACTAATTCTAGTATTAACAAGTTTTGCCTAAACCTTTCAATAAAGAACTTTTTTTTTTTTTTTTTTTTTTTCCCCAGGGAGATTTTCCCTGTTTTCACATACATTAACATAAAAGAAAGTAGTGGGTTTTAGCTGTCTATCACCAGGCTGTGCATACTGGTTGTGAATTAGTGCCACACACTTGATACTACCTATGGATTGTACAGTTTAGAGGTATCATTCATGCAAGTTGTTGTTTTGTAGGCTCAGTTTTTAAGTATCAAGGTGAAGATTTGCTTCAACATGGCATAAGTGATTTGCAGAGTTTACTATTTTAGTTAAAAATATTAAATGAAATATCAGTTGTTACTGTGAGACTTCAGTCACTAGTTAACTTTGAAAGTTCTCGCACTATAAATAGCCCAGAGACAGAGCTTTCGAAACAGCAATCCTTTCAGTTCATAAATTAGATCATCTTATTAGTCCACGAAGTGCATAGAAAATACTGTTTGCAAAGATGTGAGTAACTGTTTCTAAGAAGCTGTGACATTTGTTCATTTATAAGAAGATCTAGAGGGTTTTTATTTCCATTTCAGTGTTGAGTAAAAAAAGAAGGCATACGTTGAAAAAAAATTAATTCAACAATTATGTTTATGTTAGATTAGACTTTTCAACCTTATATTTATTTTTAAAATGAAAACTCCTATGCAGTCAAGTAGTGAGAAACAGCACCAGATTCAGGAATCCCAACAGAAAATAAAACAGATCAGTGTCAGGGAAGAAAAGTTAAGCTCTTATTTTGCTAAAGGTATAGTTCACTTATTTCCTAGGATAGGGAGACTCAGAGACATCTGCAACATTAAAAGGAGTGGGAGAAATTCCTTTCTGTTGCAATTTTTATGAGAAATTAGATATATGAATTTAACTTGTATAACAATTTTTTTTTTTTGCTTAAGTCTTATTTATCTAAACCTAAGTTACTAGAACAAATACTTTGAAAAATTGTGTGAAAATGTGTTAAAATGAGAATTTTGGTAGCATGACCATTTTAAAACCGTGAGCAAGAGGAAAACAATATATTAGTGGTGAAGTTCAGTGCCAAATCCTGCTTGTTTTTATCTTGCAGAGTTCCCATTGACTGACACTAGGGGATTCTTCTAAGCAGAGTTTTGCTTAGAGCTCTATGAATAATGGAGCTTGCATTTGAGAGAAATCATTATTCTCATACAAAATTTTAAGGAGGGCCATTTCCTGCGGCTGGAAAAAAAATAGCATACTGGTTTTATTCTTTCAGATCCAGGCATACTGAGAAATAGTTCTGTGAGTTAGAAATTTTTAGATTCAAATTCAGGGATCAATTTTGAAGCCTTTCTCTAAAAATAAGAGGTAAAAATTGAATATAATGCTTTACCAGTGATCTCTTCTTCCATATTTCTTGTAACAGCTGATAATAAAATAACTTTACAACAAGACCAGAGGAAACAATGCAATCTTTCTGATTTGAAGTCAAGTGAAGCCTTGTTTTGTTACTGATTGCACATAGTTTAGTTTTCAAGCAAGATAACTTCTGAACTGTTTTTGGCCCAATTGCATTTATTACCAAGCTTTAGTTACTGCAGGAATAGGTAGTGTTTCTCTGGCACTTGCTTACCTACTGAAATTACTAAATTGTTATGACATAGGACTTTTTCTTAATAAGTAAATTACAGCTAGGTCAGAAATATAATGTACTTTAAATGGCAGTAAGTGAAACAATATGGGAAAATAAAAGAATATAGGTGTTCTGTTGTGAAAACACACTATATTTTTCTTGATCTTGAGTTGTATTAGTTAGTTGTGTCAAAGCTAGTGTATATAGCAATTTGTTCATCTGATTGATGTGAAACTGATAATTTGTTCCCCTTTTCCTTATTTATTGCTTTACAGTCACATACTTCACTATACAGTAACTAAACTGTGATCCCTTTTAGATAGCTTCCTTTGAGTTTCTGTATTGCCCATTATTTTGAGGTTTTTGGATGATGTTGTACTGTAAATGTAGTAACACTAAAAGCGAAATATTTTCTGTAGTTTGAACTGGATTCATGAGCTACTGTTATGCCTAGTTGAACCTGACAACCAACTGATTCACATCCCTTCTCGGCATGTGGCCCCTTTTAGATATTGTAGTGTAACAATAGATTATAATGGTTGCTATTAAAAAAAAGAAAAAAATGTGGTTATGATATACAAGTTACTGCTCCCAGAGTGCATTGTAGTAGGTTTCTAAAATATGATATTTTTGGAAAAGGAAGAGGACGGTAGGCAGAGTGGGTATGTGAGAACTGGAGGGAGTTTTCATTTGTTTAATGAAAGTGTGGGGGGTTTTTTTAATGAGTTTTAAAAAATATTTTTATCAAAATCTTAATTTGGAGAATTTTGTTTATCCTGTTATTTCAAGTAGTTTGTATTATAATGATTTCTGTGCTAAACACAGGAGGCTAGTAACTAAACAGACACTATTCTCTGTGCAGGTTTTGTCTGGATTACAGATGAGGAAGTTGACAATTTCTTTGTCATTATAGATAGACCATATATTTTTTTGCTGTAAAGACACTATTTGTTAAGTCCTTGTTCTTGAGAGCTATGAATTTTATTTTTCATTCAGTGGAGGTAGATTGTCTTTCAGAAATGTTTGCTTCCCCTGTAACATACTTTTGGTTCACCCCAGTTAAAATGAACAGGTAGAAGAAAATATAACACCAAAGTTCTCTGGTATTTATTTTTAATAAATTCTATTATATGAGCTATTTTAAAACATTGTCTATAATTATATGAAAAATAGAAATGAATCTGTGTTTTTTGTTGGGATTAAACTGCTAAACTGGAGATTTGAAGTTTTATGTATACAGGTTGTGTGTTTGTTTATAAAATTCTGTGTTTTTCTAGAGGTTTATATTGCTCATTCTAAGATGTGTGCCTATGTTGATGTGAACTGGTAGAGACTGGGATTCAAATGGTATTGATAGCCTCTGTAGCAGTGAAAGTGTATCATGGGGAAAAAGTACTTCTTGTTCTTTTTTCTCTAGGATAGATCTACTTACTGTAATTATGGAAAACCTTTGAGAGTTTTGGGGCGTGAGTTGGATACAGGTCCTGTGTGATTGATTAATCATTGTGACAAAAAAATGAAAACAATGGATCCAAATATGATTCTCACTCTGAACATCAATAATGAAAATAGAAAAAGCTTTTCCAAAGTTATATTCAATCTGAATTATATCAAGAGTCCCTATAACAAAAGCTATCTCTGTGTAATTTTGCATCATTAAGATTTAAAAAACAACTGATGAAGACCGTTTTTCTCTTCTAACAATCTTGTGAGTATAATGATGCTAAAGAAGTTCCAGATTCAGAAGCATTTCAACTGACAATATAAACCAACTTATGAAGCTATTATTACTCCAAACAACCTTTATAAGTCTTCTAAATATCTTCACATATCACAGTACATTATCAGCACTCATTACTTGCCATGAATGGTGTAGTGCAGTGACTGTACATACTTTTTGAATCTGTGGTGGTCTGGCTTGCAGCCAGACACAGCCTGCTCTCTCACCCTCCCCCTACCCTCACCCAGGGAGTAGGGTAGAGAATGGGAAGGAAAAGGACAAGGAAACTCACAGGTTGAGATGATGAAAACTATTTACTAATTAAAATAAAATGATAAAAACAGTAAAAACAGAATATACTAATGAGTGATGTACACTGCAATTGCACACCACCTGCTAACCGATACCCAGCCTGTGCCAGCAAGTGATCCTGGAGCAGAGACAGTCCCAAAACCAAAACCCCAGAAGAGCGAGACCAAGCGATCCCCAAGCGAATACCTCTGTCATTCTGTCAGTCCTGTTTAATGTACTGATATGATGGGATATGATACGGAATATCTCATTGGCACATCCAAATGCCAGTTTTGGGTTTTCCTATTCACTGCGCTTCTCCCTCCCAGTCCTAATGCAGCTGTGAGCCAGCCAAATATGATGGCCTTGAGCTCCAGCAGCAACTAATAACATTAGTACTTTTATCAACGTTCTTCTCTTAAAAAGTTCTACACTGAAACTAAAACACAGCTATTCTAACTACTAAAAAGAAAATTATCTCTATCCTAGCAAAACCAGGACAGTATCATACTAATTTTGAGAAGCCAGAATTCTAATGCTTCTTCACCTTTGGTAAAAAAACTATATTTGCATTACACTTTCTTACATCAGTTATTTGCTCTGATATATATTCCACATTCTTTTTACTGTCACATAGTTTGCATTGCTGGAGTTCCTTGAAATACTATGTCAGCAGGATGTTCAGATATAACAAAAATATCTGCGTGTATATTACTGAAAATAAACAAAGTTTCACTCAGACATTTGCTTTATGAAGCTCTATACATAATCTTAGACAGCATATGCCCAATTTTTCAGGCAGTGTCATAAAATACAATTCTGATATGTTAGATGTGGCAATCTTGTCCTGCATAATGCATTTAAAAGTGTATAATCATCTGGTGTCAATGCAAGTTTTAAGATCTAATATGTCTATTCCAAAATCTATAGCCAATGAAATATCTGAATGATGTCAGCAGTGATTTGGGGTGAAGATCAGCAACAGGGGGAGAACAGAGAGAAAATCTTGGCTAGCTAATTGCCACTGGCTTGAACAGGATCAGTGATAATTGTTTTCAAGCTCATAGGCTGAGATCAACACATGAACTCAGAAATAGCACTTTCTAAATATCTGTATAGAAAAACACACAAAACTAACTCAATTGATGTAATGGCAGGCAGACTCATAACTTGCTAGTGGATCTGCCGTAATCCATGTGAGTTTTCTGCTGAAGACAGTACAAACTGTACAACTTCTTTATTTTGGCAGTTGATGTATGGAGGACATTTTTGCTTGCTTTTTCTATTGACTTGAATGTTCTGCTGAATGTTAAATCTCTCTGTGTCTAGAGTGTACTTCTTCTGCATCTTTCTAACATTTTCATCTTTTTGCCTGTAACCTCCTTTAAAAAAAAAAATTCTCCAATAACTAATTTGTTTCACGTAAAGTACATTAGCTGATACAACTACTGAAGTTCTTTCTTGCACACCTTCTCTGTTTCTCCATGGATGTTTTAATTATTTCTTTTGCTTTTTAAAAGAGAAACTTGTGGAAGATATTAGCTACAGAAAACATGCCAGCAATTAGTTCCTTGATTTTGAAGTTTGGGACTATTTTGAATATGGTAGTGCTGTGAAGAGCTTTGGTTTTGGAAAGGAGTGTATTATACTCTTCTCTTTCATGCATGCTAGAAAATGCTTTCTTTCTGTCTGCTTGGGTGATAATTAAATCTGTCTATGTGTAAAGCAGAATGATACTTTATGTGCACTAATGTCAGATCTAATTTTAATTTATAGGTCTTTTCATTTCAAGAGAGCCAAATTAAAAAAAAAAAGGAAATAAATTAAAAATTATAAAGTTCTGAACATAGTAGTAAAATAAGTTTTTGGGATAAAGCAAACAGCAATTTCCCAATACCGCAAAGCATTCCTTTTACTGTTCCCTCCTTTCTCATCTATTTGGAAAAAGAATTTTTAATTATTTCTCAAACTTAAGACAGTTTATAAGTTCTCAGTAAGCAGTGAGCCAGTCATAAAGTTAATTTCTCTGGTCAGATATTGAGATATTTCTTACAGTGGTCTTTGGGGGACTTCTGCTCTAGCTCCTTTGGCTTCCAAGAGTTGTCACTGTGCTCAAAATTTGAGCTCTGGGGAAAAGTCTTTCAGGGAGAAATAAGCAGTCAAAAGGGTTGCTTAAAAAAAGACTTATGAAAAGTTGACAAGAAAAATTGTTGTCTGCCTATTTTCAAGGTGTTTTCTTTAAAAGTAAAAACTTTGACCAGTTCTATTGTACTGAGTTTTAAACCCTTTATTGTGTGTTGTCCATTGTACAGCTTTCTATTATCTTTGAAGCAGCTGAATGTTTCTAAACTGTTTTGTTGTATATCCGAGGTGAACGTTAACAATTCTGGCTTGTTCTTTTTTTGTTTGGTTGGTTTTTTTTATGTGTTTGCCTATGTAAAAACAATCAACAGTTAGTCAAAAGGGAGAGGGCTTAAAGGCCATACTAATCTATAGAAAATCAATGTATTGCTGTGTTATTTTACAATTACCATAATCACAATAGTCAGATGTTTATCATACATAGATCATAAAAGTTTGTTGATATTTATTTGATTTATTTTGTACATTATTCTCAGAATTTTTTTCCTGGGTGCTTGAGATTCATAGAATTTGCAGTATATTTCCTTGAGTCTTAAAACTGTAGGGTCTACTCTGTACATACTTGCACATGTTTCTAAAGCACTTTTTAAGGTGTTAATACAGGAGCTAAAAAAAATATTTTCATATGTTACTTTACAGTATAAATTATGTCAATCTTAAATATTTCCCAGTAACTAATGCATCATTAGCAGACTATCCTTCAAATTGATGTCCCAGAAGAGGCAAATTTTCAGGCAAATTTTTCAATATTTAGTATTATTTTATTAAATGTCAAAAGAAGATGACATGTAAGAAACAAAGGTGCCTTCAAGCAAGGTGGTTAATCCTGGTTTTGCTAGGATAGAGATAATTTTCTTTTTAGTAGTTAGAATACCTGTGTTTCAGTTTCAGTGTAGAACTTTTTAAGAGAAGAACGTTGATAAAAGTACTAATGTTATTAGTTGCTGCTGGAGCTCAAGGCCATCATATTTGGCTGGTTCACAGCTGCATTAGGACTGGGAGGGAGAAGCGCAGTGAATAGGAAAACCCAAAACTGGCATTTGGATGTGCCAATGAGATATTCCGTATCATATCCCATCATATCAGTACATTAAACAGGACTGACAGAATGACAGAGGTATTCGCTTGGGGATCGCTCAGGCTCGCTCTTCTGGGGTTTTGGTTTTGGGACTGTCTCTGCTCCAGGATCGCTTGCTGGCACAGGCTGGGCATCGGTTAGCAGGTGGTGTGCAATTGCAGTGTACATCACTCATTAGTATATTCTGTTTTTACTGTTTTTATCATTTTATTTTAATTAGTAAATAGTTTTCATCATCTCAACCTGTGAGTTTCCTTGTCCTTTTCCTTCCCATTCTCTACCCTACTCCCTGGGTGAGGGTAGGGGGAGGGTGAGAGAGCAGGCTGTGTTTGGCTGCAAGCTGCAAGCAAAAAGGGTGAATCCACCTTAAGCTTTTCTCTGAGCAGTCATCAGTTTGATATTTACAGAAAAAAAATTGTCAGTTTGGTTTTTATTTTTGTATTTATTTTCTTTTTTAATCTCAATTACTTGAATGCTAAAATAGATCAAAATACATGATGGCATCTAATACCAGGATTTAACCTTTGTTTAAAATCAAAAGCATGTTATATTATTCTTAGGAAGTCAGTGTTACTGTGATCTTGCTTTCTAAAATTTTTCTTATTAATTTGTGAAGATATAGCTTTCTTTTTTTTGTTTCATCCTAGCCTTAAAATTTTCATGTTTTTACTCTTTCAGAGGTAGAACCGAGCAGCTTTCTCTGTTGTCTTTCTTGTTTTATGTATTATCCATAGGCAGGATAATATTGTTTATTCTTGGGGAAAAAAAATGCAGTGCTGCTGACAGAATTTTGACTCTTTATATAATTGTAAGAAACCTTGCCAATTCTCACAACTGGGCAAAAGGGTAGGAAAATGGTTTATAAAATGTTTCAACTTGACTGTGCTCACATATTCATTAAAATTATATTATTTATTTATTGAACAAGGGAATTTGAATTTGTACAGATATTTTATTAATTATTAAAGTTTTTTTGTCTCAATCTCTTTAGAGTTTGGGCCATCCAGTCAAATGATGCTTTCTGGAATAATTATATTACATGAGTGAAATCTAGAGGATTGTGAATCCTCAGAAATAGATAAAATGAACTGCATAACAAAAAGCAAAATAACAGAACACAGTTTGTCATAAATTTACATGGCATTATACAAAAATTGCAAATCAATTATTTTTTTTTTTTTAATAAGTCTTCATGTAACTTAGAAGTTAACTGAAAAAAGGATTATATTTTTCAGCTGCAATTTGTTTCCTTCCGTTCAGTAATCACTGTGTCGTTTTACATTTACAGTCACTGGAAGCATGTTTTATAATACAGTGAATAACAGTGAATAACACTGATGTACATATCTCTTTTAAGATCCGTGTTGTTTTATTAATAACATGTGACGGATTTAGTCCAGGAATGAATTCTAGTTGCAACTCACCTGAAGATTTTACTTGTGCTTAGTTTTGGCTTGGTCTGTTTTGGAGATTAGAAGCTGTGTCTCAGCTTTGCTGAGATCTGTAGAGCTAAACTGATTTTCCCCAGCTGTTGGTATGGCACAAGGATATGGGCTGTATGTGGGTCTATTCAGTAGGAGAAATAGGCCAGATGATTGGCAATGAGAAAAAAATGTTGGCATCTTATTCTTTGGAAATCATCTGGGTACGGCCAAGGGAGTTAGTACACCTATATCTGGATAACTGGTAGTCCAGTTTCTCGGTAGAAAAGGAGACTGGATTGTTGGTGGCACAACTCATATCTTCAGCAAAGTCATGGGACCTGTGCTGGTTTTATTGACTAGGCATTTGGCACAATGAGGCTGTTAATAAAAGGTATGTCTTCCTAAATATGAACAGAAGTGTGGAATAAAATGAACAAAGTAAACAAACAAATATTTGACAATGAACAGTTCAGTGGATAGAAAAATAATGAGAAAGGATTGAATATCAGACTGAATATTACTGCAGCAGCAGAGATGGCATGCTCTGCTGTGCAAGACCTTCACATGTGACTTGGAATAAATTTTGAACCTGTAAACTGACAAAAGAGGCAAAAAATGGAAGCAATTGCATAGTATACAAGTCAAAATATACTCCAGATTAAATAGACTTGCAACACTAGAATGCACCAAGTGATTAAAATAATTAAAGAAAAGCAATTGAGATATAAAGACAGAGATGGATGCTCTTAGTGAGAGCAGTGTAGCATTCACTCACTTAGTGAAAGATGCCTAGCAGACTTTGTCCTCGAAGAACACAGTGCCAAATCTCCAGTGAGAGCTGCCTAGCAACTAACCTGTCTATTGAGGGCAATGCAGAAGTTAATCTCTTTAGTAAGCAAGTGTAGATATTAATTTAATTAGTAAAGGCAGTGTACCATGAATCAGTGTGGTAAAATAGCAAATTTTTTAATGAAGATTTTCGAAATTCTAACCTTGAGTGGTCATGTCAGGGATTGCCTCCTTATTACAGTGGGATGGTGTAAACCTTATTAAAAGCAAAGTTCAGAATACTATGCCCTGAAATAGGATCCTATAAGAGTCTCTGCTGAAAGCGAAATCAGCTTTCCTAACACCAACAATAAGCAATAATTTCTTTCCATTTTAGGCTGGGAGAGAGGCTTAAAAGACTGGAGGTCCCAGCAGCACCTCCATGCTTTTTTCACCACTTTCATCTCTTCTGACTTGTGTTCTACCTATTAAATAGATGATGACGTCTCCTAAGAATAGTGATAGATGTAATCACGCTGGAATGGGATGTATCTGTAAGAAGTTCTCTGTGGTATGTGGAGAACCCTATGTACTAGTCAGACATACTTCCACTTCAGAGGATAGTAGAAAATGTTTTCAGAAAATACACTTATTTGAGTTTTTGTGATCAAAATTAAGACTTTTTCTTCTAAACCAAGGGAGGAACATAATGGCACCTGGTAAATATATACTGAATATTTAGACTTCTACAAATACTATTAACTATTTATAGTTTTCATCCCTGAAAGTTATACTGTTGAAAATCAGGTAATGCAACAGTATCTATTTTACATCATTTGGGCTGTGACAGAGTTGTGAAGATTTTGCCAAATAGCCTGGTGTCTTTCCCTCAAAAAAACCCATGAGACATCTGACATTTGGTGCAAACTTCTGTATGCTAAAAGCAAAAGTACTTGCTATTCATAAACAGTTTTGTAAGTTCCCCTGCCATTTCTGGAGAAGATGAGAAGATGATGTGTCCAATGGCTACTATGAAATCTCCTGAGCTGTCATTTTGGTCGAGTGACAGATATTTTAAATCATAACTTATGTGTCAAAGAGCTTGGAATGTGCGCAGGTTGTGTTGCATGCAGGTATTTATTTATTCTATGGAAATATCCTTTAATAGTGCTTTCAAAAAGAGTGATTTGTTCTATTTAATTCCATTTTTAAGGCAGAAACAAATGAAAGTTCAGTCATAAAACCTCTAATGTAAGATGTTCTCCTAATGGAAAAATGAATTTCATGTTTCCTATATATAACTAAAAATCTGTCTTTTACCTTTCGCTAACCAAAAGAGTATTCACTGGAGAATTTCCGATAGCGCTGGATACTGTAAATTAGTCTTGTAATGTACTTGTGATTTGAATTTTACTAGAATCAGTGATGAATGTTATTAGTGCGATGGAATTAAAGGAAAAGAATTAAGCAGTTAGTGTTACCTATGCATACCATACATACAAACATACGAATTTATGTGTGGGTAAGTGTGCACACCTTGTTGTTTTTTGGGGTTTTTTGTAAATAATTTTCTGGCCTTAATTAATAAGTTATTAGTTAATGGCATTGTCTGCATTAGCAAGTAGTGAAAATGGGTGCAAGAATACAAGTTATTTGTGTGCTTGACTCTATGTCAGTAATAGGTAATGGTCATCAAAACAGCACTGGTTTCCTCTGAGACCAAAACGAAATGTACGTAAAGAGATTTTTAGTTTAGATGTTGTCCGGCTGCCTATTAGTGACCTTGTTCTTTCTTCCTCTCTCCTGTACACGTATACTGAATCGGGTACACATTAAAGCTTCTAAGCACTCAGAAAACATTGCTTAAAAATCCTGAAAAGTGATGGTTAGAGCAGATCTTTTTGGTTCTCTATCCTTATTTTTTTTCCTGCACTTGCTGCAAATTATTACAATGAATGTGCTGTAAATTCCTACCAGTGAGTGAGCAGACATGAGCTTTACAGAACAGGTGAGTTTAAATGTCATTTTGAATGAAGAGAGGATTGTATTTCACTGCTGCATCTATATTTTAGCTGATGAACTTTCAGTAAAAGTTAGTAGCAAGAAATACTCTTCTACGCTTTAATATTTTATTACCTACAAATATGTTTTTGAGTTATTCTAATAACTTTATTCATATGTTAAATCATCTAAAGATGTGCTTTGTGTTGTGGGATTGATTCAACATTTATGAAAGGTAAGAATCCTTCTTAATTATTGAGTGCAAAGCAGAAACCAAAATGCTTTGAATGCGGTTCTGTCTTCAGTGAAGCCTATGGTAAGGTGGTCTAATTTTAAGTGCCAACATTTAATTCTATGTATTCTTAGCTGTTTAGAAAAAATGTTTGTGTTTAGTTTTGTTTGTTTTTCTCCCCTCACTAAGTATTCTGTCAGGTAGAATAAACTGGTGTGGAGTTTGGTGCATCAAAGCAAAGCTTTTACTTCATTAAGCACAACTGAAGTGTGAGAATGATAACTATATATATAAACCTTCTATAGTAATTTATATGTTGAAAAAATCCTTAACATCAATGTAAAGTATAAAATAGTACTTATGTAAATTTCTCAGCTAACTCTGACTGTGCTTTAGTATTAAAGAGTGTTAAAATACATATCCCAGTCTTGTGATGGATCGTTAGCTTCCTTTTGTTTAAGCTATATCGGTAGTTAATATGAAGATTTTAAAATACTGAGAAGTTTTAAAGACTTCTGATACCTAAAGGCAAATATAAACCTTCCCTTTTTATCCTTTTTTCCTTCCTTTTATTCTTTTTTAATATCTCATGATCAAATGCTGCTCCATGTTTTTGTATATCTGAGCATGCTGGTGCTAGTAAAGCTACTTCACTGTAATTATCATGGATGCTTTTTTACATCAGGTTTTGATCTGCTGCATCTGTCGGGCTTTGTTTTAAGAGTACAACTATATTGTTGCCTGTTATTTTGCACTGCAGCTTGAATTTATCTTTTCACCATCTTTGTAAAGATAATATTACCTTTAAAGGTTATAGGAAGATTGAAGATGGGAGCTTCCAGTTCAAACCTAAACCAGTTGTAATCATGCCTGATAGCACTGCTTCAGCTTAGAGGTTTGTTACTATTTTCATTACAATCCCCTGTTCCTAGCAGTGTTAGTGTTTGCTCTGGGGTGAAACACGTCATAAAAGACACATCAAGGGAGCAGTTTTGATTTAAGTTTAGAAACACAAAACCCAGACATTTTCAATCAAAGAAAGGTAAGGAAGGGAAGTTTTCAACTTTCAGCTACTTTTATACACTTCTGAAACTTATAACTACCTCTTTTATAGTGGCGAACAGCTCAAGGGGTGGGGGAAATGGAAAAGGAGTGATATCAAGAGGATATAGAACAATCATTTCATGACTGTTTTTTTGTTTGTTTTTTTTTTAGTAAGACTTCTGGGAAATGGTAAAAATCTGTATTACCAGATAACAAATGTCCACAGGAGAGGTCTAAACAGTATCCATACAATCATAGAGGGAGTGAGTATGCAGTTCCCTAGTTACTAAAAGATAGTTACCGTGCATGTATAAAAACACAAGTGCATCATTTTATATATTCACATTTTTAGGATGCTTTTGCAAATGTTCCTCTTGCTGACACTTAGCTTGATAAAGAACTGCAGGAAGCCAGAAGAAACATGTCTGCCACAGCAGCTGCAAAGTCAGGAATCTATTGATCAATCAGGATTGCCTTTGCTCTGTCGTTGTATCACCAGCTTCCACCATTTTATTACAAGTCTCAGGCCACTTGGTTCCAACTTCTTGAGTTCCCTTATTTTGAAATCATGTATTAACTGACTGCTTATCCACAAGAACAGCTTTTTCATATGAGTAGCTCTATTGAAAGAATTACCCAGAGGAGCAAAAGCACGCTCACCCAGATGGGTTTGCAAAGCAAATCTTATCACTGTTCTTGTTTTATACCCACTAAACAAAAGAACATTTGTCTTTCATAAAAAAAAAAAAAAAAGAAGGAGAAAAAAACCCCAGCAACATAAGCACATATTACATGACATTTAAATATAAAACTCAAAGGAATCCTTGTCTATAAAGGTCTGAAACCATGAGTCATTATTCTTAACACCATAAAGATAAATTTTACTAAAATAAACCAAAAATTACTGGATACAACTTCAAACTAAGCCTGACCCTTAAATTACTATTGGAAAAATCAATCTGAAGTTCTTCCTTGGTAATGACTGAAAGAAGAGACAGACGCTACTATTAAATTCTGACCTTGAGATTTACCTCATCATAGCTTCAGACCAACTGGGAAAAGTCAGTGTTACAAAATGATACTAAAACTGCTGTAAAGCATTTATATATTGATATAATTTATGCCATCAACTTCACAGTAAAAAGGTTTACCTTCCTGCTTTAAAGAATGATCATCAAATTATCTCTCACATCCGTGAAAGAAGTTATTTTATTATTGCAAAAAATTTCTTCAATTTTTAAGGTATACTGAGGTGGGAAAGCCAAATTTTATAAGAGTGAGAAATTAAATGTGAAATTGGCCTAACTATATTGTCTGATAGATAAGATTTAAGAGTTTGAGGATATTTAATGCAGCTGTGATACTCAAGGCTCTGAGGCAATTTCAATATGGAAGATCTTACCTGATGAATTGCAAGATTTTGGTGGCTGGCCTTCCTTCTGAACTTAATAAGACACCTCTGTGTGTATATCTGGTTATGTTAATAAAATAATACTGATTTTAAGGAGCAAGGTGATTAATGGAAAATGGAAATAAATAAAATAATTTTTCTCTCATTTTTCGCATTGACATTCAGTTCACAGCTACGTGTAAAATTTAGCATTTTCCTTCAGGGCTGCTTGTCTCAGAGCTGGCAGAATCTCTCAGGGCCAGACAGTCTTGTGCTTTCAGTCTTCAGCTTGGATTTTTTCACAGTTTGAAATGGAATATAAAGCTGTAAGAACACAATTCACTACTACAGTGCTTGGACTTGCAGAAAGATTTATTTATTTATTTTAAAAAACTTGTATGGAATTTTCTGTTTTCACCAACCAAACATGTTATTTGATTTCTAGAAGATCATCTTATTTCTGAATCTGAGCAGCCAAATCTGGCATCATTTGTATTTTTCCCATGGAGGGAAATTAGAACTTGCATTTGCCTTTGCCTCTTCTGTCAACAAACTGGGAGCACAGTGGTGGGGGAAGAATAAACAGGCTATGTGAATCTGCGTGGCACTGAGGTCTTGCCCTCAGGAGCATTTGGGGGAGAGCTCCAGCTCGGGCAGGCAATCCCCTGTGCACACATGCTTGCAAGTGGAGATGGAACCTGATGCTAAACAACAAAGACTTGTCACAGTATTTCCTCTTAGTGCAAGCTGATTGTTTATATAGGGTCTCTTGAAACTTCAGGAAAGTGTTATCATTGATCAATGCTTAGCTAAACAGGAATTAGGGCTTTTGCTTTTATCTGTACTAAAAATGTCTTTTTACCTTCTGTGGGGGATGTTGCCAGCTCTAAGAGATTGATTTAAGGCTCATATTAAAGAAAAGGATTTGGAACTTGATCAATGAAACACCTGAGCTAAGACTTCAGTGAGGAATGTGAATCATTTTGACAGGCTGTAAATATTAAAATTGATATTAACTCAGAGACATCAGGTTTTTTGTTAACTGGAGCAAAAGAGTCAATATAGAAACAGATTAGAAATTGAGTTGGAAGTAGAGCATGTTGTCAAGTTTACTTTTCTATGACTTATCAGGTGCATCTATCACTGTCACTAAAAAAAGGAACTGGAATTATTAGGAGTGAGGGACTACTATGTAAAAAAATGGCACAATAGTTATTATAAATGGGGAGAAGGAGGGAAAGCAGTGTCCAAAGGAAGATGAACTCTTCTGGGTTAAAATAGCTCAGTAAATTTTTTGATTAAAAGAGCAATATTTGGAATAAAACTTTTAGAATAAAGATAACACACAGAACTCCAAGTCAATGTCAATGGTCATGGTCTCCAACACTGACCAGAATTTCAAGTATAACTTTTCTGTAGCATGATCAAGGAAGAACTGATAATGTCCCCTATTTTAATTAATAAAAAAAAAAAAAAAAAAAAATCTACTTTCTCTGAGCTAGGGGAGATACTTTAACATCATTTTGCTCATTAAACAAAATAAAACTTCTAAAGCTAGTTCATGACTGGTGCATTGCTAGATTGGAGGTGCACGTTGTGTAGGGCAGGATCCATCCTGAGTCCAGTTCCTTTCAGTGCTGTATTAACGACTCCTGTACTGGCACTGAAAGCACTTTTCTGCTATTTGCTCATGATGCCAAGCCTGGTAGGGTGGCAGTTATTTCTGAGATTAGAACAATAAAATTTGGCTCAACAGGTCTGAGGGTTTTTTGGTTTTTTGTTTTCCTATTTTTCCCCCTTTTGAATTGCATCCTGCTGACAAATACTATGCTTAGATAGCAATGATCAGGCAACAATTCCTCAGAATATAGGGTTCACCATGAATTACAAACTGAGCCTACATCACCAGTATTATGTTATTGAAGGAATAGAAAACATCGTATTTGCATGTATAAACAAAACCATCTAGACTAAGCTGCTTTCTTCACTGAATGCTGAGAAGTTCATCCCATTACATGTTTTGTCCATTTGGTGTATACAAGTGCACTTCAAAAAACAAATCTAAACTATCTGCTATTAATGATAGTTATGCACTGATGTAAATTGTCCAATGAGATGAAGGAATCACTGTTTTTAGAAGTTTTTAAACAGCTATTAGCCAAGTATCTACCACTAACATACAAGGAAAATAATGTCTGCAACCAGACAAAGTGTGGACCATGTGATTTTTACAGCTTTTTTCCAGAAATCTTCCCTGGGATTTGCATGAAATTAGTTTGTTCTTCACAAAATCCAAAGGCTCTCCGCAGACTTTTTTCACTGCAGAGCTCTCTTCTAAACATTTTCTGTCTGCCTCTGATAATTGTTATGCTTTTACCCTAATGCCACTGGTTCTTATGTCTTCTGATATTTTTATGGTATTGATATAAAGACTCTAATCTATTTGTTATTCTTCTATTTGTTATTCTTCTATTTGTTATTACAGCTTCTGGATAGGCTTTGCCACTACAGGAATTGTTTGACTCTTACTGTAGGCTATGCACTGTTGGGTAATCAGCTCATTCTATTGCAGGAAAAAAAATCTGATAAATTTTGAATTTTTCTATCAAATACGAAATACTAGCCTGTTCCATTTCTTTCTTCTGCAATAAGATCTTGATTATGTGTTAGATCTGTTTCTGTTTAACAAAAATCTAGATTGCTGTCTATAAGGTGAGATATTTCTATACTTTTGCTGGAGTTTTCATAAGGGAATTTTAGCAACGTTTTGATTGACCTAACTAGAGGGATGAATTTCTTGAGGAGAGATGCTCGCTAGTCTCTGTTGGACAAAGTATCATTGATAGCATTCCTTATTTCTTGTGAAGACTCATATTTTCTGGCATGGGCAGATAAATGGGGCAATTAGAATATCCACAACTTTCCCCTGCTACTCTCTACATATGGTACTCACCATCCTGAATATAAAAACTAATAAAGAAATTCTCTGTTCCATCTACAAGGAAAGGATGGCAGTTATTGAGTGAGCCAGTTGATGATGCTTAGCTGTTCAGAGGAGGAACTGCTCTTGAAAGGATGGTGAATTAGACCTGGCTACAGCTCAGTAGTTTTGAGAACAGATTTAGCCAAGAGGAAGGAAACGATGAGTGATCTCTATGATTTAATGAGACAGATGGCTTATTGTTTTGAAACTGAGGTACTACAAACTGACATGTTTTAACTTCATGTCTAAAACTAATTAATTGTTTTTAAAGACTGGACTGCAGTTCTTGTTAGTCTGTTGCTGTAGCAATATTTATGTTTATGTCAAATAACTGGCAGTCTTTTAAAATATATAATATCATTTAATTGAGGTAAGAGTAGTACAGTCCATCAAAATTTTAAAAGTAGTTGAGGTAAGAGTAGTACAGTCCATCAAAATTTTAAAAGTGCTTCATAGAAACTAATCTGCTTTGGCTATCATTTAATTGGTAGTATTACACTCTATGGTTAGTGCTGTGGATGTTGATGGGCCTACACAGAAAGACTAAAATTGGAGTTTGTGTTCTAGAATGTAATAGATGGTGCACTTCATAATGTTTTGAACTTTGCATGGAGTTCTTAGCTGAAGCGAAATTAAAAACAACATCAAAATAATTGTGCATAATTATGTAACCTTGCTCTTTTAGATATGTGAAATATTTTTGTGGTATTTTTCTTGTTAAATACATAGAAGAAAAAGAAAACCTAGTAATCATTACCTGCTTATTCTCTTATTCTAGGTTCTCCAATGGTAATATTCAAAGGTTTTTTTAGAGATTTCTAATAATATCTTTTTTATGATGAGGTATTATATTTATGACTGAGAGTTTCATATGCTGAATGGTGCCGTTTTGCTTCAGACCTCATAAAGAGGTTTTAAATTAAAACAATAAAAATAAAAAGAAAGGTTAGGATAGATTTTGATATAAGTTAAAAATGAGGTTGATCAAGAAGGAAGACACACATAATTTATTTATCTCAACTATGGGGAGCTACAATGAGTTTAAGGCTGGTTTGGGGTTTGCATTGCATCAGGTTGGGTTTTTTTTTCATCTCTGTTTACTGAAGATTTTTTCTTTACATTCTGTAAACTAGGGGAATAAACTGTGGTTCCGTAGACAATAACTCAGTGAAGAAATCTCAGTAATAGCTGCTTTCATAAAAGCGTAATGACCCGTTTTGTTCATGACCTTGGCTACTTGGATGGACCGTGGCAAATTATTCTAATATCTCATTTTGTAAGCTGCTATTTCTTGTTTTTTCTTCCAATACAAGGAACTGTCTCTGTCATAAGTGGTTTATCCTCTCAAAAAGAAATCAGTGCCCTGGAAAGTGGCTGTTTCCTTCTCCTCAGTAAGTATATCTGCAACTTGCAGAGGCTGTAATAATAATTCTGAAAACCTGGTATCATGAGTGACCATTTTAATCTTCTAAGTTGCTTTAAAGAATGTTAGGAACTGCTTGAATTAACAATTTATCTTTGTAATGAGCTTAATACAGTATAGACTCTACTGTAAAAAACCCCCAACTTTTAAATTGTATATACCGCTTTTCAAGAAGAAAACAAAATAAAATTTCAAGTGGTTGTCTAGGCTGTTTTGGGGAGATTTATCATCAGTGATACTTTTAGAATTTACAGAAATATTTTGGTGAAAATAGGAAAGTAAATGTAGATTTTGAGGTACAATCTGCACAAATTTATATATATGCATGTTGCTGCAGACATAATAGTGTCTGACAATGAAATTTTTTACATTTGGCCTCGAATTCCCATCCCAGAGATGCTCATGACAAAACAATTTTTGTACACAAAGATCACTCTAGATGTTCCGTATACTGGCTGTTTTTACAGCTTTAATTTTACCTACGGCTATGATTTTGTGATTATCATGGATATTTTTAGTGAGTAATTTAAAGTCTGTATTTGAACAACGGGTCATATTCATCAAATGTAGGAAAGATAAGGCTTGAATTTTCTTGACTAAGAATGATAGATTTCCTTTTCTTTTTCTTGTTATACTTCTTAAAGGTCAGTTCCATTGTACTGAATAGGGAAAGCTATCACAGTTCAGTTTTGAATTTAAGTAAAATAAAATTTCCGTATCTGGTACAAGGGGCGGCAATGCTGAGGGGTTCTGTACTTTGTCCTTTCAGTACTATTCTGATGCCATTCACTAGGAACAACTTAGTAACAATCATGTCACTTGTGAAATACTATACCACTAACTGTCCCAAGATGCATAACAGTAGTCATGGTAAGATCAGATCTTCCTTAAGCCAGGCTTGATATACTCATGTACAAAAACTAGCTCTCTTATTACAGATCCAAAGCATAAATTCTGCTTTAAAATAAATACTAATAAAAAAGCCTTTAAAATGTTCAGTTCAGAACAATATTTATTTGGATATTATTGAGATGAAATTGAATCCTATAACTGACACACACAGACAGTTGTGACAAGATAATTACATCTTAGTAAGTGGAGAGACAAGGTCATATTAAAGTCTACACAGCTCAGCAAAGATCATCTGTAGCTAAAAACACTATGCACATAGAGTTTTAAATATATCTCAGTTAATCCATTATTTGATTATGGGGTCCGGCTTTGCTGAAGCAAAATATTTTACTGTGGCTTACAGTAGATTTACCTACTGGTAATACAGAACATCATGGCCCTTCAGGATTTTGTTAAATTAGCCAAAGTAAATTATACTCTTTATTTATTAAATACGTTTCTTATTTGCTTACATGTCCTGAAGGCAAAATGAAATCTTTACAGTTAGAAAGGTAAATCTGTTACAGTGTTTTCTTAATTTAAACTGCAGATTTATTGAAAAAAAAAAAAAATAAAGCTACCAAATATGTGTGTAAAAAGGCAAAAAGAAATAATTAGCATTTCAGGGATTGCCTGGAAACATTTGCTATGTTAACTTGTCTATATCAAAGAAAAGTATCTGTGATTATAGTCATAGCTTTTGTTCTGCTTGTATAGGCCCCATTTGCACATAAATTATTTAATTAAAATTTGCCTATAATAAGTTATTTCAATGAAGTGTTATTTTAAAATTACTAACTTGATGTGCCATCCTGACAAATTAGATGACAAGAGAAACTGTATTCCTTTTTAAAATCAGAGTCTTGCTATCAGTATCAGGTTTTTTAAAATTGTAATTTTAAAAAAGAAGCTTCTCATACTATAAATAACACAAAAATAATTTGGAACGAAAGTAGAGAAGAAATGAGTTGTGCGTGAATGACACATAAAGACTTTGATGGTTGTATTCTGCCCACAATATTTTGAAGAAATGAATGTTAGAAAATTATGTGTGGTTAGTTCAAGCTGCTTTCTGTCCATAGTGGTCTGTTGTGACTCACTTTCTTGGATGATGGAACAATTTATATCTTCCTTTTATGTTCTGCTGTACTTAGAATCTCTATATCACCTTCACGTTAGTCATGCTCAGTCTTACTGCTTTCTTCTTGATCTTTTTTCTTGCCACAATCATATTATTTTCCAGGAATGAGTACTGAGTGCTATGGTTCAGTTTTAATTATCAAGATTGATCATTTAAAAGTGGAAGAAGACAATAGAAAAAATGAAGTCTGTTCTGGAAGACAAAGAGACCAGATGTGTACATAATACTGTAAGGGCAAAGGAAAGGATTTTGTCAGCTGGAGCAGTGGGCCTTGACACTTGCAGTTTTAACAGAATAATCTTAGACCCATGCAATATAGAGTTTGGTTTGGACTAATGATGATGTGAGGATTGGTTCTTTTCCTTTCCATAAATGAAACTTTATACTAGATACAAATCAGAAGAAACTAGTAACTTTATCCTCGATTAAGCCTAACTGGGACTACTGTGCACTATGCAGAAAGTTCTTCCAGCTTTTACTTACCAATACTTTGGTAATCTTGGTAAGGTCAATAGCAGCTCTCTGTGAATATCTACTTTGTTTTACTTTGTTTTCCTTCTTCATGGTTTGGAGTTCAGTCACAATTTATTATTCAAATAGAATAACTTATCAAAAAGTTTGGAAAAGTTTGTCTGCTAAATCATTAGGTGAAGAAAAGACAATAAGTGCAGGAAATTATGGGATAATGTGTTGGGTTTGCGTGGCAAGGTTTTG
>NW_010331982.1:0-2278 GCF_000700745.2 Antrostomus carolinensis
AAAAGATTTTGTTGAAAGATGTAACTAATCATGTTTGCCACTACAGCAAAAGCAGAGAGCCTTCGCCAATAACAGGAATGGCTCTACAATCATCATATTAGAAAGCATTCAATCAAAGGTTTACTGATGTCAAGAAGCTATGGAGACTGTCATACAAGAAACTCATCTGGTAGTAAATGGTAGACATTTGATTTAACTACTCCATCTACTGGCAAATAATTATGGCTACTGTATAGAGATATGGGTGTTGCTTAGATGAAGCTTTGTCTACAGAAAAGACTCAAAGAGGCATTTTTCTGTTCTTTGAAAAAGTAGTAAATGCTTTGTCAGTGGTGTCATTCCTTTCTATGGTTTCCATAGACTGTGGTTTATATTAACACCATGTCCCATCAAATGCCACAATTCCAAGTTGAGTTCTACCTGAAAAACATGGAGATTTTTTTCAATATAGTTCATAAACACATGAGTTTTATTTGACCTTTATCATGATCTACTTAACTTTTATTTGTATTCCATTGCATTCATTCTTTCTTTGATTGCCTAGGAACACGTCAAGCCTTGTGGCAGATTATGCAAGGTTCCACCTAAACACTCTTCATCACAGGCATGCAAGACCATGTTTAGCCACAATGGCTTTGCAAAGTACAGATTTTCTTCTCATTTCTCTTACAGGCAGTACATAGTAGCAGAGTCCTCAGAGAATAGGTACCAAAGACTTGAGATCTACAAGACACAATCTGAACATACTACCTGAAAACATGACTGCCTGCTTTTCCTTCAAATCACAGTCTCCTGATAATTCTCTCTCCATAAGATATGACATCATCTCTAGCTATTTCATCTTTCCCACGCCGAACATCAGGGCATTCATTATTTTACATTTAGTGATTGCAATCTGATAATCTTTCTGCTGGGTTTCAATATTTTAACATGGTACCTATTATAATGCCAATCAGTCTACAATGTCACATGAAATTAATAAAATTATCTATCTAATCTTTTCTGCTTTTAATTTCTAAGCTTCCTTCATGATACTATTTCTCAAGTTTTCTAATATGAATTTAATACAACAAAACAGACACTCTCCTTCAACCTTGTGGAGGGGTAAAATCCACAAACTAGATCAAGCATTCTTCCACACCTCTGGCTAGCCTCCCAGGACAGTGTTACCTGGGTGCAGAGGTCACAAAACATGCTGCCATGTTCCTCTCGGTAGGTCCACAAAAAGATTTTTAGAGCTAGGGGAGAAGGCTGTGGGAAGAGAGAGAAGTGACAACAGAAGAAGGACTCTAGACCGTGTAGATCATTGGTTGTGAAGTAACCTATAGCCAGCCCCAAGACGACTGCTGGAAATGTGGAACAGCTAGCATAATGGGCTTCTACCACTTCTGGGAGCATTTCGGCCTTCACACAAGTGTGGCATCCAAGTGTGAACAAGAATAAGAATTAGGCCTTATAAACACAAAATACACTTCTACATCCACACACCACCATCTACACCCTTTCTTGTAGATTTGATCCATGAAATAAAATATCTTAATCAAAATAATGACATATTTTTTAAAATCTCATTCACTATCCACCCAGAATTGCAATTTTCACTGATTTTCTTTACTATGGATAAATACATCCTTGATAAGATTATTGCAATTTGGAACATAGTCACTCCTATCTCCAAGAGGGTAGTGGTGAGAGGTTAGAGCAAGAAACACTAAATAAGTTACATATTTTATTTCATAGCTATCTTTCTCAAGACAGATGAAAGACACTGGTATATAAGATTCAGTCAGTACTAAGAATAGGAACAGTAGCCTGATTGATTCCCTAAATTTTTCCAATTTAAGTAAAGCTGGTGGCTTTCATAAGCACTGTTGGACAAAAGATAACTTCAACAAGGATCACCGCACATACTTCAGTTAATCCTGTTAATTATCATTTTGTCACTGTTTATAAGTTTTGAATTCGACAGCTTCCGTGTGATGATTCTGGAGGGCTCACTATGAATGTCAAATCTCTAGTTTTACTTTGCACCTACCAGGTGAGATATATTTTGTTGCAACGGTAACTACTGGTATGTTTCACGTAATGAAAGGTTTCACAGTAAAAAAAACCCAGGATTTTTGTCAGGAAAAAGGGTGGGTTTTTTTAAAAAAAGAAAGTAAAAAGGTTCTCTGAAACTCAGCTGGAAGTTGCCACAGGGAAAAAAAAAAAATAAAAAAACCCAGCCAACCAACCAACCAACCAACCAAACCCAAACCAAAACCTTTTCACTTTGATA
>NW_010331983.1:0-2079 GCF_000700745.2 Antrostomus carolinensis
GGAGGGGGGGAGTGGATTACCCCTGTAGCTGGATTTGACCTCCATGTTATAATAACAAACTATTAAAAGTATCTCTACCAGCAACATTTCCCAAGAGCTGGGGATCAAAGATGAGAAATCACCATAAAATCTTCTGCTCTGAGGGGTAGGAAAAGGCAAAATTCAAGCCATTATTTACACACACTCTAAAGAAAACCTAGAAATGCAATTCACCAGTACCCTTTATCAGTCAAGAACAATTTAGTCTCAGCAAGGCTAACAAATAAACATGTAGGGAATACACATGATGGAATGACATGCAAGAGCAACTCAATGCAAATCCAAAACAGTTGCAAGATAACAGGAATCTGTTCCTGCTTGCTTTTTTCCAGAGCCTGTGCCTGTTTGTGTTCAAATTGGAAGGCATCCCTTCCTCCACGGGGCAACTAACTTCCAAAACTCTGAAGTCTAATAAGTATTAATAGCTGGTAAAGGTTACTAAAGAGGGAACATTCAGAGCTTACACAAGAGATCTTCCTGCCACTTATTATGCACTCATCCATTCCCACATTCAACCAGTAAGAAACATTTCTTGCAGGTCTGAAGTGAAATGTGGCTGCTTACCTCTCCATCAGTTTCTCTTTATCCCAGTTGAAATGGCTAAGCAGTATTCGAGTAATAGTCGCTGGATTCTAGAAAAAGAAAAGAAAAATAATAAATAATTGAGTAACTGCTTGACCAAGTTGGTAAACTGTTATGAGAACACCAAGCTGGGTTTTGAATAAGCAAATGGGGAAAATCAGTGTGTCCGATAACATAATCTGTGCAGACAATACATGTTAACTAACATATATTGGAAAATAGTTCGACTCAACAGATAAAAAAAAAATTTAAGACCTTCTACAAAGCAAAATGACTACATAAAATAAGAATATGGTTGTAGACTTAAGGAACAGGTTAGTAACTGCTGACAGAACAGATGCCCAAGTGCCACCATCTCTGTCCAGTGTGCTTACATAATGTACATCCAGAATGTTCAAGAAGTGCATGGAAGACTAATTGCCACCCATCCTACCCATTTTTACCACAAGCTCCACTCTATTTGCAGAACAATAATATTACTTGTTTGTCCAAGCCTTAACCACCAAAACACCTGGGCTTGAAAACTCTTCCTGAAAGTAAGCGGGTCAGTGTAAGATGACAATGTCCTTTAAGTCCCCAGATGTTCTCAAAGCTCCTCCAGATCCATAAAATACTATGTGATTATACAACTAAGGAAAGAAACACAGCCTAGAAAGGCCAGAAACAGGACTGGAAATAAAAACCAGTTTTCACTCATACACAAGTTTTTCTTCCAACTAAATCTGTATCATCAGCCAAGGGTTTGCCAATATGAGCTGAGAAACATAACAAACCATACGGTTTCTGTTACACCCCAGAACCATGTTTTAACTCCCTAAATCCAAACTCTCTGGGCTCAGTTTTAGGACCATTTACATACAACAGAGACAAGAGCGAGCACCCCGAGATTGCCATTTGACACCAAAATGGAAGTTTGCCTTAGGGCACATTTTCAATGGACGCTCTGAAGCTGTTGAAAAGTAGGACATAAACTAGCAACATGATTTTCTGAGCCCACAGGCTATAGCTACAACTTGAAACTGCTAAAACCCATTGCTGCCAGCCAAAGCAGCAATCCCACCCCATCTTTACCGTCAGCTGCACGTTTGCATGGCCTATGCTCACCAGTCCACACCAGTACAGCCACCTTATGCTGCAACGCTGCAAACTACAGGCTCGGAAATGGATCTTTTTTCTTCTTTTCCTTTTTTTTTGTTTCTTCACTGAATGAGTTCCCCAATCTACACAAACAGCTGCATATTAGCACAAAGGAGAGGGCAGGAGGGGACAAGTGGGACAGCATCTTTCACTGACAAAATATTCACTGAAATAAAGCCCTAGGGTCAAAAATCTAAGTACAAAGAACTAGTCTTGTGGTTTATACTATAAAAAGTGACACTCCTCTCCCTCTGCAGTGTGTTCTTACTCTTATTAATGCCAGAACAGCTTGTTTAAGGCTAAATAAAAAACTTCCCCCCC